>NC_092804.1:98386095-98588595 GCF_040954645.1 Diabrotica undecimpunctata | reverse complement strand
ATATATATATATATATATATACACATTTGGAATTTTATTTTCGGAACATAGGATTTCTAATACATTTACTAAGATTCCCTGATATGCAATTAACCAGTGTAAATTTCTATATAACGTCGCGATATTTTCTAACTAATTTATTTGTTCCACCGGATTACCTCTCCTCTGCGATTTGTAGTAGCGTATCTGGCACGCCGACAGTGTTGCTCCATCTACCGATTTTTCCTGAAAGTCCGGTTTTGTGCACATAATAAATAATGTTTTATTAACATCAATTTTATTTGTGTTCATTAGGTATTATTTGAATTATTAAATTTATACTTAAATACATTTATTATTCCAAATATTGTTTATAATTTCAAATTAAAAAGAGTGTATTATTATTATTTTATTTTTGAAATTCCTTTTTATTTTTATTTCTAGAAATCTACTTTTTTTCAAGCCGTTTTGGCAATAAAACAACCATTTTTTTAGTTAAATAATGTTTTTATTTCCATATCTACATTTATAAATACGTACGTTTTCGAACAATTTGACATGCACTCTAGCTGTGTTCCGTTTTTACACTTACACTGGCAGCATCGCGGCATGAATTGAGACTCCAGTCGAACAAATGAATTAATTATAAAACATCGCGACGTTATATTAAAATGTACTCGCAAATCAGAGGATCTGAGTTACTGTATTATAAATCCTATGTTCCCTAAAATTTTTTCCAAATCTGTATATATATATTTTATTAAAATTTTATACAGCGCAAGCAGGTATATTATTGGTCTTTGTACCTCCTTAGTCGTCCTGAATAAACTGAGAGTTTTTGTTTTAATGTATCCAGGCACTGTTGGGCTGTGTTGTTTTCAGGATCATATTGCGAGTGTCTTGCAGTACTTAGCATTATTTGATCAGCTTTTTTAATGACTTTTCTACTTGTTGTTCCTCGTATATATTCTGCCATTTGACCAATGTCCCTACGCACTAATTCAATCTTGTTTAGAAGTCGTTTCTCCCAGGGTGCGACTCTGTTATCTGTCCTTCCGGCATTGGTACCCCGTCGTGTTCTGATCTTAATTCCCATTACACTAGCTGTTGCTGTTGCAGCATAGTAAATAAGCATGTGCAAATATTCCAGCGTATGGGCTTCTACAACGTAATTGGGTAGGACCTCGGTATTCATAATTTGTAACAGAGCAACTAGTTTTTTAGAAGAGTTTATTTTTGGTAGCGGTGGTCTGCTAAGTGGACTTGTTCCATTAAACTCTTGTACAGCACGTGCCATTTCGCTTACCAGAGTATCGCGTAACTCGTTGTTGTCCTGTAGTGTATTATCACGTTGAGTTTCTTGTATGGCAAGCTCAGGAATCTGCTCATGTATTTTATTAGGGACTTGATTCACATTTACCTCTTGATGATTAATCTCCCGTTCGACTTCGCTTCTGATGGTATTGCTTCTAGTCTCTGAGATAAGATTGTTTCTTATAATTACACGGTATTGATCAGCAACTCGTTGTTCAGTTACTTGAATTTCTGGGTACTCCCTCCAAAATTCGGCATAAAGATTTTGTCGATACCCGATCGTTTCTTGACCGAGGTTTGTCACCTGGTAATAGAAGCGCAAAATATTTTTATTTATGGACGCAGTCCATTTCATGCGCTGCCTCGAGTCGAGCTCTTGGTATTGTTTGGCTTGCTTGTGGTTGTTCTTGTTGTTGTTGGGCTGTAGCTGATTGTATGACAGGGGCCCGCCTTCTCAGCACCCTGCCACCGACGTCCCGCATGCTGTCACGTCCAGCGCCGGCTCCAGACGTGCCCTGGCGATCCCCAGGCAGCAAACTTAAACGCAAATTATTTAACTTCATTTTCATGAGTGTGCATTTTATACGTACTGCCAGGTGTCAGTTTTTGTTCCACGGCAGGTATTCCTGTTACCCTCTGGGTATCGGTTCTAAGAATACCCAGAGAGCATCCCCCATTCGTAGGGGGCCGCGCCTGATAGAAGAATTGACAAAAACTCACAAAGGTTACTAATTATTATTTTTATTATTATTTAGTAATATTATTGTACCTATTTTTGATTGTATAAGTAAACTTATAACCATATCATATATCTATTATTTTTTAATTTAAGTAGAACTAGGGTACGTTTGTATTATTTTTTGATAGTTTAACTCTTTAAGAGCATCTAGTTTATATTTCAGAGTGATTGGAGCAAATTGATGGAGTTATAAGCATTTAGGTGTAAGTGAGTTGTGAGAGTGAGCTGAGTGAGTGAGGTGAGTGATGCAAGTGAGTAAGGTGAGTGATTGAGGTTAGTAAGCATGTGAGGTGAGTGAGTGAGGTAAGTGAGCTTGGTGAGTAAGTGAGATAAGTGAGTGAGGTGAATGAGCACATAGAAATTGGAATATGTATAGTGCCAAGCTCTCATAAATTATGCACTCGCAGATAAATTGGTTGCAGATGCAACAAAAAAAAAAGGCAGAGTTCGTCGAAAGCAGAAGCAAAAAGATGCTCTGGATATATAAGCAGGAAGCATGTCGCTATATGGGCCTGGTATAGACGTTATGTGTGATTATATAAAAATAGGCATTTTTTTAAACGCGTTTTTCTCGGAATAATTTTAATTAAGTAGGTGTTCACTGTTTCTCAAAAATTACTTGATAGATTATTCTCAAATTTTGCACACTTCTTTTATAGATAAATTACTAGGTCACAACGTCGAAATATTGTCCATTATTTTGATATAATTAATTTTATAACATCAAATTGGTAAAATTTTATAAAAAAAAACGCAAAAGTTTAAAAAATTCGTCTTTTTTACTTGTGAAATTTAAAAAGCGATAAAATAAACAATATTTCGACGTTGTGACCTAGCAAAACTCATAAACTAACGACATTTTGTTGGTCTTCTGTCAACACCGCAAAGTAGTTTTTATTATTTTTGTACAAAAATTTCAGATAATACTCTCAAAATGTCGTACTATAAACAACTAATGTTATAAATAAATCATTTAAAATCGCTGGACGATTCGAGCGTTGTTTCTAAAAGAACGGTTTTTCCTACAGAAAAAGTGCTAATAAACATTTTTTTTTGGGTCATACAGATTCTTGGTAAATCGATATTTTTGCCCGCCTACGACGGAAGTTTCAGGGAGAAACCCAGGGTAGAAGTGGCACACTTATTTACATTTTTTGGGGTTCCAAATTTGACATTTTTAGTCAAATTTAGCTAGTTCTTAGAATGTTAAGAGGTACAGTGGTATTTTTGTCACGGATGACTGGGGTTTTAAAGAAAATTGATTTTAAAATGTACATCAAAATATATTGTAAGATCTCATTAAAACTGAAAGAATTAGTAATTTTAAATATTTCAATGCCTGCAATATAGTTTCTAAACAGAAATATCAGCGATAAGGCTATTGATAAATATACAAATTTCTCTTAGTGAATATTATATTTCGGCTTAAATTTAAACTGAAATTTTTATATTTAAAAATCGTGTAACTGTTTCAGTAACAAGTGTTAACCTGTTGTTAGAATCGGTCGAATTACACGAAGCCTACATACGTGCCGAATCTACATTTCGAGGTTTTGAACCAAATGTTACCTCGCACGTTGTAAGGGCTATAGAAGATTTTATTTATTATTGATTTTAACAACTCTCCCCTATGGAAAGTAAATCCTAATAAAAACGTTTACAAGGAAAATAATCGTTGTTTTGAGACAGAAGTACATAGTTTGGAATTGTAGTAGGAACGGTATCTATCGCCAATATGTAAAATCGGAAGAGGTAAAAGAATGGGTATAATAATTTTCAAAGCTATTTTATATAACGAATATAAACTGGTTTAGATGAGTGGAAAAAAGGGCATGTAGATGATGAATAATTATAAAGAAAATGCGGTGTCTTTTAGTTTGCTTATTATTTCATTACCAGGTTGGTTCAATGAAAGTGTAACTTTAGTTTCTGATACAATTTAGTAATGTCACATTAGATTAATTTATGTCTTTATATATAGTAAGCCAATATTATTCATAAATAAGATTACAGTATCTATTTAAATATTTAGTCTTTACATCAAATTCATTTCTGTTTACTTCACATAATATTTTGATGACCATATTTATAATACTAATAAAAAAGAAGAAGAACTGTCATACTTTAAACTGCAACTACATCAACAATATCATAAATTTTTAGATGACCATCTAGATTATACGTCATTGATATAACCACTACACTAGATAGAACCTGTTTGGATAATCTTTCAAGCGGTAAATTTAAATATTGGTTGTCTTTACACTTACGGGAGCGTACCGCAAAACTTAAAATACATTAATTCACAATAATTGCAATTATTACAGTGTAGAAACAACAGTTCTGTTATACAACTAATATACTACGATTTTTACTGGCGGGATTAACGACATTTCAGACAAGTGTCTTGAAAGATAGAGATAATTAATCTACTTTTATATATAACTCTTTATATATTACATACTTTATAGAGCACCGGTAAGTCTTTTTCATGACATATTTTTTTATATTACTAAAATTTTGATCAGCTCCTGATATGTCACCGGATGGCGGCAATAAAAAACCACATGATCTCCAAGCGATCAATAATAATAAGGAAAACGATAATATGGATATTTCGAATAATGAAAATAATGCGATAATAAATGATAAATTAATAGTGAGAAAAAAAAATGTAATCAAAGCGACAACAGATACAAGAATAATTCTGTAAGGCCATACTTAGTCGTAGTGAAGGAATCGAGAAAATTATTAAAGATGATAACTAGGTTCAATATGCTCCTACAGGCACAATTCTTATAACTTTTGATGGTAAAATATTACCAAGAAAAATAAACATTAGTTATCTTAAATTCAACATTATTGTATATGTGTCACTAGTCACACAATGTTATAAATGTTTGATATAATATGGTCATATTACGATTCTTTGCAGAACTAAACCAAAATGTCATAATTGTGGACAACTGGTGGAAGGGGGTGAATTAGAGTCACATCTAAAGGCAAAATGCCTAACGATGTGTATGTAAGAATCCTGAGCATAACTCAAATAATAAAAAGTGTCCTGAATTACAAAATTTACAAACGGAAATTTAAAAGTTAATGGCATACGATAACTTATCATTTTATGAAGCTGCACAACTAGCACCAAAAAATTACTTAGGTAAAGACTATAGAAAAGAAGACAGTCAATACCACCCGGCTAACTTCCAAAGCATCCAACCAAAACATAATACAGATAACAACAGTATTAATATTAATCAAGGAAGAACTACTGCAAGCCAGTGCAAAAATTCTAAAAGGAGTTTTTCTACAGTTAAATCTACGGGAACAATAAAAAAATTAATGACAGTCCATCTTTGGTAATAATATTAACAATTAAAAGCATATATTTAATAAATCAACTCATGTCAGTGCATCGCACAATTACTGTAATACAAATTGACGATTTATTCAAATAATTTATAAATATGAACAAAGAAAAACAAACTTAAAACTACAAACGAATACTAATATATTCAGAAATAAAAAATCGGTACCTAATCTAGATTATCAGGATAAGTATTATTAAAAATAAAACAAATTATACGTTATACCAACAACCCACTTAAAAACATTAGTTTGATGCAATGGAATATGAATGGCATTCAGAACAGAACATTCTCCTGATATAAATATATTAAACGAAACCAAACTTAAAACCTCATCAAATATGTAGAATCAAAGGTTATGATGTAATTAGGGAAGGTATAGAAAATGGAGGAGGAGGTATTTCCACACTCATTAAAAATAATCTAATTTTTAGTATGATTAATTTAGACTCCAAATGGCAAAGCCAACAGGAGGGAGAATGGTGACCATTCCCTCTCCTGTTGCCGACAAGAATGTAGCGTAGAAAAATTTTTAAATAATTTTAAACTGTTTGTCCTTGTTTTAGTGTAGTGTTATGTACAATTTATGTTTAATTTCATGTTTATTACATTCTGCGCTTGCTGGATAGCCCAAATTAGACGAAATGCCTCTGATGATGCTGTAGATAGCGAAAGTACTTGGGCAAGATTTGATTATTAAAATTGTGCTCGATATTTGCCTTTAATTTTTCAAAGTTCATTTATTCGAGCATTCAACCTTATATCAATATATATAATAATTGGAACAATGTGCTCATTATGGGAGACTTGAATGCACATCACCCATGTTGGGGTAGTCAAGTAGGTAATATAAATGGTAACCTTTTATTAAAAAATCTTTAATGAATTTAATTATATATACTTAAATAATGGAAGAATCACTAGAATTAATACTTCACTAGAGGGACCCAGCCTTGTAGATCTATCATTTGTATCAGACTCTATATCAATACAATGTACATCTTCTTCTTCTTCGCGTGCCATCTCCGCGACGGAGGTTGGCAATCATCATGGCTATTCTAATCTTGGATGCTGCTGCTCTGAATAGTTTAATTGATGTGCATCCATACCATTCCCTCAAGTTACGCAACCATGAGATTCTTCTTCTTCCTACACTTCTCTTGCCCTGGATTTTCCCTTGTATAATCAATTGAAGTAGGTTGTATCTCTCATTACGCATAACATGCCCCAGGTATTGCAGCTTTCGTGTCTTGATGGTTTCCAATACTTTCATTCTTTTGTTGATTCTTCTCATGACTTCGTTGTTTGTTATATGCTCGGTCCATGATATCTTCAGGATTCTTCTATACACCCACATTTCAAATGCTTCCAACTTTTTAGCAGTATACGCGTTAAGTGTCCATGCTTCTATCCCATAAAGCAGAGTCGAGAAAATATAACACCTTGCCAGCCTAACTCTCAAGTCCAATTTTAGTTCTCTTGCACAAAGTACCTTTCTCATTTTATTGAAGTTTGTACGTGCTTTCTCTATTCGAACTTTGATTTCTTTGGAGTAATCGTTTGTGTGATTAATTATTGAGCCAAGATAGTGGTAGTTTTCAACTTGTTCTAAAGCACTACCGTTAATTGTCAGGATTTCACCATTATTTTGGGTTTTTGATATCCTCATAAATTTGGTTTTCTTGGTGTTTATTGATAATCCATATTCTTCTCCATACTCAACTATCTTGTTCATTAGCTTTTGGAGGTGTTGAAGGTTGTCTGCTATTATGATAGTAGCATCCGCATATCTAGTGTTGTTAATTGGTGTTCCATTGACCTTGATTCCTGCTGTTTCTCCCTCAACAGCTCTTTTCATAATTTCTTCAGAGTATGCATTGAATAGTAGTGGTGACAATACACACCCCTGTCGCACTCCTCTTTTAACTTCGAACTCTTCTGATGTGTGTTCATTATTGCGTACGTGTGCCTGCTGTTTATAATGTAGATTTGTTATAATTCGAAGGACATTGTGTTGTAGTTGTTTTGCTTTGAGGATTTCCATTAGCTCTTTGTGGCGGACCTTATCGAAAGCTTTATTGTAGTCTATGAAACAGACGTACATATCTTGGTTCACATCCAAGCATCTCTGGATTAGTACGTTGAATGCAAATAGAGCTTCACGGGTACCTACGCCATTACGGAATCCAAATTGAGTTTCTTCAATATCCATATCAAGTGTTTTGTAAATGCGTTTATGAATGATCTTTAAAAACAATTTAAGTGTGTGAGACATCAGGCTTATGGTACGGTGGTCGGTGCATTCTCTAGAATTTTTCTTTTTTGAGAGACAAATGAATGTTGAGGTCAACCATTCGTTGGGTATGTCACCCGATTGATAAATTTTATTAAAAAGCTTTAAGAGGACATCAATGTACTCATTTTCTATTATTTTAAGGATATCAATAGGCAGTTGATCTGGCCCCGGGCTTTTTCCGTTTCTGGTGTTCTTTAGTGCATACAGTATTTCTTCCTTTGTAATTTCTACAATTGTTTCTCTTTCCTCAAAAGACAAGTCTTGTGGGTTTCCTCTTTTGTCGTCAAAGAGCTCTTCCATATACTCTTCCCATCGTTTTAGTTTTTCGTCAGTCGTTATCATAGTATTTCCATTTTTATCTAAAAGAGTTGTGTTGTGGTTTCTTTTTTGCAGTACTGCCATTTCTTTAACGTTTTTATGTATGTTGAATAGGTCATATTTGTTCTAAAGATCCTCTATCTCTTTACATTTTTCCTCATAGTAAGTTTGTTTTGTCTCTCTTATCTTTTTTCTGATTTTGTTGTTAATGATTTTGTAATTGTGACTGTCTTTGTTCTTGGCTTGTCTTCGTTGTTCCATTATGCCGAGTATCTCGTCGGTCATCCAATTGTCTTTCTTTCGCGTCGGTTCTTTTAATATCTCTTTGCATGGAGCCAGGAGGCAGTTTTTTAGTGTTTTTTTCCATTGTTCGTTTATCTCGTAAGTGTTAGTATCTAATTTATCAAAGTTTTTGTATATTTTCTGTTGATGTTTGATTTTTATATCATTTTCTTTCAGTTTTTCTAACATCTAATTTTGGAGTTCTTTGTGGATTTCTAATACGTTTAAGCTTAAGCGTGACATTAGCGATTAATGGGTTATGGTCTGATGCGACATCTGCTCCTGGATATATTTTAACTGATTTGATGGTATTTCGATATCTCTCTTTAATCATTATATAGTCGATTTGGTTTCTTACAACTTTTTCCGGTTTATCTGCTGGTGAGCACCATGTATATAACCGTCTCATTGGTAATTTAAAGAACGTGTTTGTGATTATTAGACTTTGTTCTTTTTAGAATTGTATTAGACGATCGTCTCTATCGTTACGTTCTCCTAGTTCATATACAATGTATATAGAATGCTTTAAAAGAGTGTGGTAGTAGTGATAATTTTCCAACAATTATTCTAATGAAAATTAACTATACTGAAGGAAAAAGCCTCGATGACGGAAAAAAAACCTCGATGCCCATGCACTCTTTAGAGCCACACAAGACCGAGAGGAGTATGCCAGAATTGTCGCCAACATCCACTACTTGGATAGGGCACCATAAGAAGAAGAAGAAGGAAAAATCATTACAACCAATAAAAACTTTTTTGTAAAAACATTAGAGAACTTAATTTGAACAACTATAGTAACTACATAGAAGAACATTTAAATATAGAAAATCAATCCTATGACCACTTCACAAGTATAATTAATCAAGCAGTAGAAATTTCTATCCCAAATAAACAAGGCAGAGGCATAAGAAAAGTGCAATATCAAAAACGAGTACCTTGGTGGGACCAGGGATTAAATGAAATAATAAATAAAAGAAAAGAGGCGCTAAAAGAATTTAAAATAAATTTTAATATTAATAATTATATCAATGCAAAACACATAATTGCTAAATCAAAACGACTTCTAAAAACAATAAAGAGGCAAAAGTCTATGGAATATTATGGGAATATTAATAATAATGTCATCATCTCTATTTGGCAAACTATAAGAAAATATAAAAATGAATTTTTCAACCATCAAACAATAAAGTTTCTAATGAAGGGATAAGTTACGAAATATTAACTAACCTAGT
The DNA here is from genome assembly GCF_040954645.1 of Diabrotica undecimpunctata. Classification (NCBI taxonomy): domain Eukaryota; kingdom Metazoa; phylum Arthropoda; class Insecta; order Coleoptera; family Chrysomelidae; genus Diabrotica; species Diabrotica undecimpunctata. The sequence goes on along the minus strand of NC_092804.1, from coordinate 98,579,064 downwards.
TAATAATAAGTAAAAAATAAGGTAACTTATATTAAATTGAATCTATTTTTAGAGAAAAACACATCACCAGGTTTTGATAATATTAACTTTAATATATTAAAACATTTACCTGAAATAAGGTTAATATGGCTACTTAATTTATACAATAAAATTAAAGAAGGTAAACTGATTCCCAATGAGTGGAAAAGTCAACTCAAATTATGATAAGTATTAATTATGATAAGCACAACAAAATTTAAAATTATAATTTAAGAGCAGAAAATTATAGGGCTCTGGGACTTTCAATTATGTGTAGTAAAACTACTGAAATCAATGATTAAAAGTAGGCTGGATTGGATCGTGGAAAATCAAAAAAACTTTAGCCAATTTCAAGTAGGATTTAGAAAAGGTATGGGTGTTAATGGTAATTTAAATTATTTAAATGCTTATATTCAATTGACTTTCTCACAAAACCAATAGATAAATGCTACTTTCTTAGATATTAAAACAGCTTTCGATCATGTGCATATTTACCTACTTAACATACTTCTTAATAACCTTTATATTCCAATAGACATCAATAACCTTATATTTTAATTATTAAATAATAGGAGCCTATACGTTAAAAATAAATATCACGAAATAGTTGAACCATCACATACTACAAAACTATCTACATCAAAATACGAGACTGTGGTTTAAAATGAACCGACCTGCTAAAATCCACCAGCTATAAAAATTAATGACTATATATTTCCTAATGTTCTGTAAAAAAAAATACTTAGATATAGTATTTAAGGACAATCTAAATTGGTCCGACCAAATAGATAACATAATTAATAAAGCCCAAAAGGGCATTAACATAATACGTGCTTTTTGTAGAGTATGGTGGTGATCAAACCCAAGGACACTGACATTAATATATAATGGCTTGATACAATCCCAAGTAGATTATGGTGCTACGATATTTATTAATAACTTTTCTTAACAAAATTTTATAAAACTAAACCGAATACAATTCCAAGCTTTGAGAACAATACATCGGATGATGAAATCTACTCCCACTAATGTCATTCTAGAAGAAAGTGCAACTATCGATCTACTCCATAGATTTAAATGGACTGCCACGAAATACATAACAAGAATTAGCAAAACTCCACATCAGTCATTATTAAATATGCTTCTAGTTAAAAAAAAAATATCATGATTATCAACAAGGATATTGGAAGGAAAAAAATTCAACATATTTGATTGACGCCCTAACAGCAGTCAAAAAGTTTTTACCATCAATGAACACAAGTGACGTACCAGCCTGCTACTCAAATGAATACAATATCTACACTTATAATATACCAATCATAAAAACATAGAAAAAATATTTCCTACAACCTTTTGGAAAATTATAATTGTGTAAATTCGTATTACCATAATTATATACTAATATTTTCAGATGCTTCAAAAAAAGACAAAACAAAACTCAAAACTTTGAGGAAGCCAAAACGGGCATAGGAATACACATACCTAGTATAAATTATTCCTTTTCTGAAAAAAATCCTTTACCTATTAATATTTCCACAGCAGAAATATTAGCTATTAAAAAGGGCCTAATAATTTATGAGAAAAAATTGATAAAGCTATATTTACGTATTCAAAAAGCGTTATAGACAAAATTAATACCAATATGAAAACTGCAACCAAGGTATACAGAGTCTTGAAAGTTAAAAAGAACTTTAATATTTAAATAAATACGGGGAAGATATTAGATTATGTTAGATTTCTGGACATAATGATGATATCGAGGGAAATGAAATCTAACAAACTGGCACGCGTTGGGGCTGAATTAAATGTTTCTGATAAAATTAAATTAAGTAACTTAGATATCATGCTTTTAATAAAAAATAAAATATGTTCTATGCATCAAAATAAGTGGTTAAATACTTTTCAATATAAAGGTAAGTAGTATAACCACATACAAAAATTTTTTCCTAATAAACTATGGTTTGACACAAGGAGGTACTCCTGACAGGAGTATATTCATATAAAATCAACATTCGCAATAACCCATACCGTGAATGTAGACAAATGGAAACATTAAAACACAAATTTTGGGTATGCCCAATAAACAAAATAAAAGATTATGATGTATATCAGAAACTGACCAAAATTAATACTAAAACCCAAATTAATATATCAATGCTTCTATGCGGTATTTACCCTAAAACTATCAAAATTCTTCTAAGATTCCTACAGATCAACACTATATAATTATAACCTTTACAATAACCTTTACAATATTAACATTTAAACCACTTATAAGAAAACAGAAAACATAAATAAAATGTAGATATTATGTATATGAAATGTCTATATTCACTGATAATAGGGCGTGAGATATATTCTCAGACTCACGACTTTTTTCTTAGGGTGCCTGTCTATTAAGAACGTTGGCGATCATTCTGGATATGATGACTTTGTTGGTTGCTATACGGAGAAGCTGTGTTGAGGTCTTTCTATACCATGCTCTCAGGTTAGCAAGCCAGGATATTGTTCTTCGTCCTGGGGCCATTTTTCCTTTAATTTTACCTTGAAAAATGCATTGGAGCACCTCATATCTGCCTTGATTTCTCATTATATGTAGCAAGTACTGCAACTTTACGGCCCTTTACGATGTTGACCAAATCCAGGATTGTGTTTATCCTTCGTAGTATTTCTTCATTAGAGACTTTGTCTGTCCATGGTATCTTCAGAATTCTTCTGTATAACCATAGCTCAAAAGCCTAATGTTTTGATAGAGTTTCCTCCTTCAATGTCCGCGTTTCTACTCCGTACAGAAGTACTGAGTACACGTAACATTTAAGGAGCCTTATTTTTGTTTCTAGGGTCACTTTTTGCCTTTGCAATGCCACATTTAATGTCTTCAGTATTTTCCCACGACTCATTGATTAGAATTCTCAAGTAGTTGTATTATGAGACACGTTCAATTCTCAATTGATTCACATACAGCTTTGCTCCAGTTATGTTTTCCTTGTTGATGATCATTAGCTTGGTTTTGCTGGTGTTTATATCCAGTCCATATGTTCTACTTGTTTCTGTTATTTTGATCAACAGACTCACGACAGTGGCCCAAAAACTAACAAAACAAATATATTGGCTGATTATTCAGTAGAATAGAATCCAAAACAGAAGAAAAAGAAAAGCAATGTCATCTCTTAAAATTTATTAGGCAACAAAAAACAATTCCTGTTAGCCAGTTACTTCATCACTCAAGTAGTGTAATGTCTTTTGAATATGTCCTGTTAATCCTATAAATGTTTTTTAATTTTTAATTTCTTGAAATTCAGTTCTAATTTCATTTCTGGCATCACAATTATTTCTTTCTGCCTAAAAATAGACCAATATTGGATCTTTATTTACTTGATAAATTTATGTTGGATTATTTGCACACCCAAACTAATATCAAAAAGATAGCATCTATTTTATTTTAAATTGTTACATCGCTGTCAGTGATTAATAATTTCAATAAATAAAAATTCAAAAACACATATATCAAAATATATCTATTCAATAAATAAAAATAACTTTTAAATAATATAACATCACACTTAATTTTCAACAAACAATTTATATTAATAACGTAATTCCTATCATAGTTTTTAATATCACTATTCCCTTTAAGAACTTTCCTATTACTCGCTAAATAGTTGCAGTAAAACAGATAATCACCTGTTACCAGATTACTATAACGGATTTTTATACTATGTTTTCTCAAATATTTAATAATAATCCCTGATCGGCATGTAAGTAATATTATTTTTTTTTTTTTATTTAAATTAATGTGTCTCGGCTGCAATGACCCAAACAATATTGTGTACAATAATTACAATAAGCACATGTAACTAATTGCTAGAGTTAATCTATAAGCTTAGAACCTATGACTAAATAATATAATATAAGTAAATGGAAGACAAGGGGTCATATTCTGTTGAACAACTGAATGTCTTTCAAGAAACCAATTAGGTTAAAGACGTGATCGCGTGAGTTTAAAACGTTTTTGATATTAGACTTAAGTTGAGCAGATTTGGCAATTGGGCTTCGGCTCGGACTTCGGCTCGGAAGTATTCATGTGTGAATCAGTTATGTCCTATTCTTAATCTTCCAATGACAGCTTTTTCGTTTCTAGAGATAGTTGGAAGTTTAAATTTTTCAACAGTCTGCCGGATCTCATGTAATGCACGCTTGACTGTGTTCCAGTGGGTTTGCCAGGTATGATACTGTTGTTGCTTGAAAATTTGCTTTAGGTCATTATGGATTTGAATATGTTGAGCTTTTGAGGATTGACTGTTTACAAAAGAAGCATGCTTGGCTGTTTGGTCTGCTTTTTCATTACCGGGGATGCCGATATGGGATGGTAGCCAGATGATCGTGACATTTACACCTTTAAAAGCGAGTGCACTGTAAGTCCTATGGATTTCTTAAACTAAGGGATGCTGAGAGTTTAGACTTTTTATCGATGGTAGTGACGACAGGGAGTCTGTGCATATTGCTTGGTTTTTATCATCTGTTTTTAGTATTTTAAAAGGTTCTATACTCTGTTTTTTAACCAGGAGGAGTAAACTAAAAAGACAGATTCACACCCAAGAAAGTTACTAGAAAAGTCACCAAATACATCTTCTTTTTTGGGTTTGAATAATAATTTTTCGAATTCACTTCCAATATATATTATTTAGTATTTCTAATTACAATAAAAAAATGTTGGACTGTTATGAAAAAGTTGAAGAATTTTTAGAGTTTATTTATCACATTAAAGAAGAAAATCGTAAAAAGAACGTATACGAAAGCGATATATTCGTGATAAAATGGTATCTAAAATCCAATGGAATTTTACAATACTACTGTTGAAGTCTGCTTATATTCCAATACAAGCTAAAGTAATGTGCTAATAAAATTAGCATTACTTTAGTAAATCTTGATTTTAACAATAACTATTCTGCAAAACTAACCTGTTGCCTGTTTTATTTTTGCTAGCGTGGCTGTAATTTTCATTCCAGAATTATCAATTTTGATTTGTTTATTTATACATGTTTATAATGTATAAGCAAATCATGTTTTGTTTCTCATTTGAAGATATATGACCCAAATCTACCCGACATTTTTTAGGTGTAGAGGAATAATTACCACTAGTACTTGGCATCGAATCCACATTGTTATCTTAATAACACTAATATGTCGCGAAATAGTTCTGAAAAGAACTGTTTTTTATATAAATACAAACGAAATATCTAAAAATGTAAGGAATAATGCAGAAAATACAAAAAAATCGTCGATATACTTAAATATTGAATTTTAAAATTTCACAAATGTCATTAGTGTCAACATGTCATAATTTAGTGGAGTAAACTTGCCTGCGGTTGGACCAATTACAAACAAGCATTACAGCGCGGAAAATTTGAATTACTCCTCCTGGTTAAAAAACAGACCATAGTATCGCATAATGCGTTAACCATCAAAAGATGATCGAAATTCTGAGAACAACTGGAGTTGACGAACAAGACTTGCGAATTATCTCAGAACTATACTGGCACCAAACGGCAACAATTGAAATAGAGCACACAACATCCGAAGACATACAAATCCGACGAGGAGTGAGACAGGGTTGCGTCTTATCACCGCTACTCTTTAATTTGTATTCGGAGTCTATATTCAGAGAAGCATTAGACGAGGTCCAAGGCGTAATTAAGATTAACGGAATCAGCATAGACAACATCAGATATGCTGATGATACCGTCTTAATAGCAAGCAATGCACAAGAACTACAAAATATAATAAATGCGGTAGTTCACCACAGCGAAATGTTCGGTTTACATCTAAACGTTTCCAAAACTAAAACTTTAGTATTTTCAAAGACACCAATAAACGTACAGGTGTATGCCAAGGGTCAAATAATAGAACAGATAAATTCCATAAAATATTTGGGAACAAATATCAATAGTCAGTGTAATCCAAAAAAATAAATCCCATCAAGGATCGAACAAGGAAGGAAAATATTCATGAGCATTAAAACATTTTTTACAAGATCACACCTTAGTCTACAGCTTAGAATCCGAATGATCAGATGTTACGTTTTTTCTGTCTTACTGTATGGCTGTGAAAGTTGGACAATAGACTCTGAAATAGAAAAAAGAATAGATGCCCTTGAGATGTATATATACAGACGAATGTTGAGGATTTCATGGGTACAAAGAGTTACTAATGTTGAGGTACTTCGTCGCATGTGTAAACAAAAAGAATTACTAAGAATAATCAAAGAGAGGAAAATGCAATACTTGGGTCATGTGTTGAGAGGCGAAAGATATAAATTACTTCAAATTATACTGGAAGGAAAAGTACATGGCAAAAGATCAGTAGAAAGACGCCAGAACTCGTGGCTGAAAGACCTGAGGAGATGGTTCGACCGCTTATCCGCAGAGATCTTTCGCGCAGCAGTTTCCAAAACTACAATTGCCATTTGGATCGCAAACCTTCGAAAGGAGACGGCGCAATGAGAAGAAGAAGTATCGCATAAAAATTAAATTTTTAATTTTTACTTATTTTTTTATTTAATTAATTGGAATTTACAGTTAATAGATTGCACACATATAATATTGGCATTATTGCTATATATTTTGTACCAGAGAGCACCCTAGTACATGATATTATATTTTCAGCATTTAGTTTACCATGTACCGTTGACATGGAGATGTATAGAAATTATAGCATGCGAAACCGGACGTTGGTGGTAAAATAAATTGATTGTAAGTAAAACTTATTATTATTTGGAAACTAATTTCTTAATGTTTTCTTGATTGGAAATGATTACTTAGATATGCATAAGACAATATTTTTCAGTCTAAACTGTATCGATTTGCATCGCCTCGATGCCGTCAGCCCTTCGTAGACACATAACCCTACGAGAAGTTCCTACCAAAAGTTCCTTCTCCATAGATGTGCGCTAGAGGAGATTGAAGGCATTCTTCTTCTTAAAGTGCCTATCCGTTCCGGACGTTGGCGATCATCACGGCTATCTTCACTTTGCTTATTGCAGCGCGGAACAGTTCAGTGGTAGTCGTGTTATACCACTTTCGCAAATTTTGAAGCCAGGAAATGCGTCTTCTTCCCGGTCCTCTCTTACCATTTACTTTCCCTTGGAGAATCAGCTGGAGAAGGCCGTAACGTTCTTGATTTCTCATTACATGACCTAGATATTCCAACTTTTTAGTTTTGACGGTCATGAGAATTTCACATTCTTTCCCCATTCTACGTTGAAGGCATTAACCCGTGTAAAAGAGCAGGCGCCGCAAGAGAAAGAGAGTTCAGTAGGAAGCATCCGCAAGTCCCGTCATCGATACTCTGCACTCAAAAGTATTTATACAGTTCGGAATCCCAAAGAGTCATCTCGGATAACGGTTCTCAAATCACAAGTAGCAATTTTAAAATATTCATAAAAACATAAAATATAAATCACGTTTATTCGCTACAATGCAATTTAGTAGAAAGAACTAACAAGGTTCTAAAACAATGATAGCTACATACGTAGAGGATAACCATAAAGAGTAAGATAAATTTATACCGGAATTTTGCTACGCCATAAACTCATCAAAAGATGATTCGACACGATTTTCACCAGCACTTCTTAATTTCAGAAAATAATTAGACGCATCAGATGTAGTCAAAAGCTAATATGTATAGGAGTACGCGGAAAACTTAAATAAATTAGAAGCATTAAGAAACCTGGCAAAAGTACACATGGAACATGCTTTTGAAGACTAGATGAAGCATTACGATCTAGGCGAAGGGACTGGCGTCCACACCAGAAGATCAGGCCATAAGAGAGGAATACCATCTATCCTCGGCAATTAAAGCTTCTTCCGACAAGCTAGCGCCAAAATATTCAGGTCCATACACTGTAGCAACAGTTATATTACCGATAATGGTAAAACTAAAATTGTCGAACAGTAGCAACCGCAAACAGGTGACACCGCATGTCAAAGAATTTAAAACCGTGGGAGGGGGAAGGCACCTTTAAAGAAATTCTATCCCTACCTGAGAGAGACAGTACTTAGGCAGCGAATTCTGAAAACAGAACTCAGTTAAACCAGCAAAAATTCATGGAAGATATACTAGAGGTTCCTGAAGAGATGAGCCCACTAGAAACACCAGAGAGACCTGGGCTATCTGTCATGCCAGAGAAGGAAACGAAACGCATCCTAAACAAGTTTTACCAGTTATTTAGTACGCCACCATCACCACCAAGGAAGCGCCGCGCTGACGACACACCGACGTGACCTGAAGCCGCAGCAATGACGACTCCGGGGGAGAAACAACTGGGAAACAATTCCGACTTGACGGAAATCGTCACCAAAGAACTGGTGGAAAAGAGGACCAAGAAGTTCCGGGTGACCTGCAACAACCGCAGAAGAATAAAAATCAAGTTACCAAAAACCGTAAAAGGGATTACGTCGCTGTAGACTTCACGCTACAAAAAAATTTATGCTACATTTTTTCCCAAAAAAAAGGGGGTGTAAAGGTTTGCATCGCCTCGATGCCATCAGCGCTTGGTAGTCACGCACCCCTAACATAAGTTCCTCTTCCATCCATGATGGAAGGCATTCGACCGTATAAAAGAGCAGCCGCTGCAAGAGTTCTGTCGGAGTATTGATCTGACAACAACTTCACTGGCTCTAGGGTATTGACTAAAGGCAAACCGCTTCTACTATAGTATTGATCTAATGGCAGTTCCGTACCCGGTCTTGGAATATTGATCTGATACATACCTATTCTCTCTTGTGACCAAGTACTGATTGGACACTGTCGGTTTCTCGCCGGGTCGAGAGTTGATTGGCCCGTTCTATCTCTGTTCCTTCGACCCGTTTCCTATCATCTATGTCCTATGTATTAATCACAGCGTAATTACCGTTTTAATGTTATATTATTGCTTGTATTTTATTTTTGGCAGATATTAAACAGTGGGTAATACCGCCGTGGATGCCGTCGTCACCAGGATTGACGTTTTAATTTTTATTGTATATATTACCTAGAATCTTATTTAATTTTGTTATTTATTTATTTAGAATATATATATTTATATATTTATTTAACTTAAACCTGTGTTTTACTAAGTCTGCTGTCTAAAAGAGCTACCCGTCACTAAACCTATCGTTAAATTTGGATCACATAAACAGCGATCAACAATTATGATTCATTCACCTATCGATAAATTAAGTATAGACGGGTTGCCATCATTTGAAAAGTTTAGCTGAAAATCTAAAATACTATTCTTTAAAATTAACAATAAACAACGGAACAAATTTTAACTTATTGTTTCAATAGTAAAATTTAATAATATGTAAATATAAAACGGTTAAAAAGTTTAGGTTTGTAATTTTCTCTTCTTATTCATAGAAGTGGCCTTCTGGTTTATTTAATAGCATTCCTTAGACCTATAGGTGAACATAACAGAGACCTTATGCCGCGCTAGTAATTGAATATGTTCTTTTTCTTCCGCGATTTCAAAAACAAATTCAGTTAAGATTGGGGCATATAATTAAATAAACGCACTTTGTGAAATTGAACATCAATTTTCTATATTTTTGAAACCAGCTTACTCTTAAAGCCATAACAGCTTGTATAATATAATAATGTAAATCATTAAATGTCAATATATGTTTATATATATATATATATATATATATATATATTATATATATATATATATAATATATATATATATATATATATATATATATATATATATATAATATATATGTATATCCGAAACGGCGGAACTGATTTTTACAAAATTTTAAAATTTTTAACGTGTATTTGGTAGGTCTGAGAATAGGTTGTAATCTATTTTTTTGTACCGCCAGGTGATAATAATGGTTTGTGATTACTACCCAATTTTTTTTCGATAAAAATTTTTTATTTTTATTATTTTATGATTTAATTTCCACTCTTCTATCATCTACACCTATTTTTGAGTAGCTCTATTATTAGCTTCACAGAGTTAGTTGTCTACTCCTCCGAAACTGCTTAACTGATTTTTATGACATTTAATATATATATTCTATTAAAAGTCTGAAAATATGTCACAATATATTTTTCACACTCCTGAGTAATAAGGGTGATCTACCCCAATAATTTTTTAAAAGTTTTTGGATAAAATTTTTTATTTTTATTATTTTTATGACATGTCATTAAACAATACAACAATTAATTTTTACTTGTCTATTACTAACTTCTATATTTTAATAGCCATATTATTAAGTTGATTATTTTAACACGGGTCGATAACTGATCAATTATGTAACAGTTTCACTTCGCACACAGTAAACAGCACTAAGCAGTGATGCGGAAAAAGCCGATCTCTTGTTTCTCTCACACAGCCTTCTCTCATTCATCTCTCTTCAATCATTATGCATCAAAGGTAGTAGTGATATTTACAATTATCATCATACCTTTTCAATATATCATTTTACCTTTTCAACTATTTTTAATTTAAGTATTTTCAACATGTTCCTTCTGTAATTTAAGAGCTCAGATTTTACCATATGTTTTTTGTCATTTTAAAGTAGAAATACACTTTCAGGTTTTTGCGCTAGACCGAAAACGTTTTAAAAATTTGTAATCCTTGTGGGTAAATTTTTAAATATTTTTTAATAAATAATATATACCTTCATACATAAAAAGTTCTTACTTCTATGTAAGTTTTTTAAACTATGATATACAGCCAACCACTGAAATTTCCCCCATTTACTTTGTTTATATATTTTTTTATTTCAAGGATGTTAAATTTTGAAATAAAATTTTTATATACGACTTTAAAATGTAAAATTGACCTGTTTTGGATTTTCTTTTTAATGTGCCCTCTTATTTTGGGTTTGTCGTTTAATGTTCTTAATGCATATTGTAAAATGTAATTTTTAAAAATGTGTTAATAATCTTCTAAAATGTGTTAATAAACCTCTACTTTATTCTAAAATTAATCTACCAAAAATGTATCAAGAGATAAGCATACATTGTATGAGTATACTAACTTTTTAGGTAATAATGAACAAATTAAACTTAATAAATAATTCAATAAGTCAATATTCTGCAGCTAAATAAAACATTACTAACTTTTTAACTTTAGCAACTATTAAATCACAGCGGACTAAGCTGCATTTACATGTTATTAAAGGTCTGGTACACGTTGAAATTAATGGAGGTCCCAGATTATTCTCTTCTGAAAATCCTAAAAGACGCTCGGAGAGTTAAATTGAAGTAAATTGTTTCTCGTTCAACGTAGCAATTTTGAAGTAATTGTTCGTGGAAAAATGAAGTGTGACTACGGTAGAATATTTCCAGCTTAAGTAATTAAGAAGCAGAAAAGCCAATTTACGCAAAACAGTCGAAAGATAAAACTTTCACATCTCCTGTTCTTGACTCCTCGGGGAAATCTTCAAAGACATAATTTGGCATAAAGAGCGAACAGATTCGGATATTTTCCGTATACGACAGAATACTTTGCAGGTTTAAAGACGGAATTGATAAAATAGAAAATGGGATGACGAACAGGCGGATGATAAGACTGCAGCGAGTAGGTATCATGCGTTGTTTGAAAGTTACGGATAATTGGAAGGTAATGGGAACCCATGTTTCTTATAATACACAATTTTCTTGTGAGTTTAGAACTTCTCTAAAACAATATTGTTTTGTAAATATAAACGGATATTGTCTGAGGAAATATACAGAAAGGTAATGTAAAATAAATTATAGAATAGTTTCTCATTTGTTTAAAATAAGTTTTACTTTTATATAATATAATATAATATAATATAATATAATATAATATAATATAATATAATATAATATAATATAATATAATATAATATAATATAATATAATATAATATAATATAATATAATATAATATAATATAATATAATATAATATAATATAATAGAATATAATATAATATAATATAATATAATATAATATAATATAATATAATATAATATAATATAATATAATATAATAGAATATAATATAATATAATATAATATAATATAATATAATATAATATAATATAATATAATATAATATAATATAATATAATATAATATAATATAATAGAATATAATATAATATAATATAATATAATATAATATAATATAATTTAATATATTATATTATAATATAATATAATATAATATAATATATAATAATATAATATAATATAATATAATATAATATAATATAATATAATATAATATAATATAATATAATATAATATAATATAATATAATATAATATAATATAATATAATATAATATAATATAATATAATATAATATAATATAATATAATATAATATAATATAATATAATATAATATAATATAATGTAACATAATAAATATATTTTTATTAATTATAAACATTATTAATGATTTGTGTTTTGAGAACGATTTCCGAAGTGGAAATTTAAAAGTGAAAATAAACTTATTTTGAAGTTAAATTGTGGCTTTCTTCCAATAAAATAATAAATTGTTTTAAGATGCCTCAAGAACAGAGCTACAGAATGATACTAAACGGCCATGGCATTAATACCTTACATTTGTTTGGTAGTCAAGACCACAAAACATATTCGTTTGTAATTTCTGTAGAAGTAAAATGGATTTTTTATGAGTATAGACTTATCATTTACAAAATAATACATATAGAAAAACACGTCGTTATACGTCGTTTAAATAAGAATAAGACATCATTTTGTATTTTCCGAATAATATCTTTGAAATGATATTTTTGTTTAGCTATTTTTAACAGTAGTGAGTGTGAAAATAAAATTAGTTCCATAAAAATGGAATAAAATAAAAGTTAGTTCCAAAATTTCTAGTTAAATTTAATATAATTCCAAATAATTAGAAACTATACACCAAATAAAATCCTCGCCGACTTAAATGTTTAAACAAACTACCATCTTGTGCCAAACAGAAAAAATATATGACACTACCTATTACCTTTCTTATGGCGTTGAGTTCATCTGCTGATATGTTTTGGATAAGTTGACTATCTTTTGTCTTAGTTGCTCTAAGTTGCTGACTCCCTTGAAATCTTTCCTGTACAAATATGTCTTTAGCATTCCCAAAAATGAAAAAATTTGGGGAAGTTAAGTCTGGTGATCAAGGGGGCTGTTATTGTATCTTGGGTACTAATCACACGTTCAGGAAAAGTTAAATCTAAATATTTTGTGACAGCTTGTGCATTATGTGAAGAACAGCTACCTTGTTCAAAATAAATTTCAAAGTTAATTTAAAAATAGTTAATTTGAAGATATCGAAGTGCTGAAATAATTTTATATCGTAGTAATTTATATTTTACTGCGTTTAGATTTTTTTCGAGGAAAAAAGGCCAATTATATAATCTTACAAAATTCCAATTCACACATTCAACTTTTGTGAATACTGTGTACCAACAGGCACACTCAAATGCTGATTTTCATGAGATCGATAACGTACAGTGGATGAATAATTATGTTTCCTGTGTATTATAAAGAACCCTCATTTTAAACAAAATATTCTTAAAAAAATTATTATGCTCATTGGATCTCCTTATCATATTTTTCTTTGTCTTCCAGTTTCAGCTTCCATCGAAGGTTAGAAATCATCATGACTATGCGGATCCTGTTGACTGTCTCTCTAAATAAATAATTAAAGTCCAATATCCTTACCATACATTAATCGATTTCCTGAACAAATGTCAAAAATCTTGGCAAAATATGATATAATTGTTAGACATAAATCATCAAAAACATGTTTTGAAAATATTTTTCAAAATTTAAACCCAAGGTTAATAAAGATCATTAATCAAATGTTATTTACAAAATAAATTGTAAATACTGTAATTCAACATATATTGGAAAAACACATCAATACCTACATATAAAGGTTATTACTATTTAAATGGGAATAAGCCACAATTAAAGGTTAAAGTACGTTTATTGACGTTTCAATTTCCACTTCGAAAACCGTTCTCAAAACACAAACATTAGTAAATTAAACAAATTTTGTTTTTTTGTTACTTGGTGAAAATTCTTCTAATAATTTAAATTTATCTGACTCATTTATATTGACAATTCATACATTATACATTTTAAAGTAAGTAGACGACTTTAAAATGATATTGCCAATATTGTTGAGTTGCGTTCCTAAAACGATTTTACTTGTAAGATAGTTGATTCGATTACATGAAATCAAGTTTAACTTGAGAATATCGGTCAGAAAAAATCATAGCATGTAATTCGTCTTTAAAAAGACAAACACATGCCATGATGACAGTAAAATATCTCCTGTTAGTGATTCCATAGTAAATTATGTGTATTGTATAATTGTGTAATGTTTATAAAATAAAGTGCTTATTGAAAATGGCAAATAGCCGAAACGTTTAAGCAATAGTAAAGTAGCAAAGTATATATATATATATATATATATATATATATGTTAGATCACTAATCACGTATTTGACTTTTTAAAAAGAACTTTATTTGTTACAAATTAAATATTAAATAATAGTACAAAATTAAATTAATTTAAAATGACTACAATAACTGGACTGGTCGAAGTTGCAGCTAAGAGTGATTCCGGCATCTGAGAATGGTAATTTATAGGTTTGGTATGAAGTGCTGAATTGCTGTTCCCATGAATGTTGGCCAACGGTTCGTACAAGGTTCTAATGCGTGCTCAGCGGTTTCTATGGGAATGGGATGATGAAATCTGAAGTCGGCGAACTTAAGCTAGTTCAAGGTTAATATTTTCTCATATAACAGCTCCCCTTATTAGTGAAAAGTCAATGCCATTGCTTTGACTTTTACAGAGTAATTGGTGTTTCTGCTTCGCTTTCCTGTTGGACATTGGGTCTTCTTCTGAAGGAGGTTAAGCTTTGAAGTTTCTGTCTAATGGAATTTCTGCGTGGTAGTGGAGTTGGAGGCTGATCCTGGGACAAGGAGATTGCAATTTTTGGGAATATTTTGGTTCGGTATTTGCAGAAAAGGTATAAGATAACTAGGATAATAATCAGGGATAAGGTTGATATAGTGAATAAGGGTAGATGTTCCTCAATGAATGATTGGCTCATAATATGGTCCAGTTCTTCTGAATATTGGTCCAATTTGTGTTGTGCAATATTTAAGTCATCTACATTGATTTTACTGAGTTTTAGTGGTTTCAATTTTGATAGGTGACTCTTTGTCTCAAAATGGTCACAGCATCTGTAGGGTACGTTAACTGGGTGACTTCTATACGTGATATTTGTATATTTCTCAATTTGGTCTCTAGCATGAATTCTGGTACTGCCAATGAATGCAATACATTCGGGAATTAATCTTAAGATTGAATTTGTTTTTATTATTTGTGTAGTGACGTCTTTCCTTGCACATTTGATTGTTACTGGTAATGGATCGGAAATGGTTAGTAACCATAAATTTCGGTCAATTTCTTGTACATTGTAACCTTGTGCCAAAAGCATGGACATCTGGCAAGTTTTTGGTAAGTTGCTGAGAGGTTTCAAAAGCTGGGTTTCACATATAGCATCTGTGTCTATGGGATACGGAAGAATGTCTGTACACATTCTTTGGTTTTGACTGATTTGTTTGCATTTTTCGGTGTCCATGGGTAAAACATATGAAATTGAATCATCATCTCGCGCTATGTATTTATGAACAGTTGAAAGTAAATGATGAAAACCAGTTTGATTATCTAATATTGGTATTGAATATAATTGATACAAGGTGAATATTTCGGGATCAACTAACGGAATTTCGAGAACGAAAACAATTTTTGAATCAAGCTGATAAGCTTGCAGTTTTATTATGTCAATATACTGAGCTATATTTGACATATAAGTGGGTAGAGGCAATACGTTATTTTGTAATGACTGTGAGATTTCTTTTAATGCGTCCATTAAGTCTATGGGCGAAATAATAGAACTATGTAGAATTTGCAGGCGAGAGAATGTGATAGAATTTAGTATATCATTTAAATAATTTTCTAAAAATACGTAGCTTTCCATTAAGGACTCACATAAATCTAGTATTTGTAATTGTGCTTGGTAAAAGATGTCATTATTAATGTCCAGAAGTGTAGTCTCGATAGTTTTTAAGTCTTTGTTAAAAGTTTCTTTGTCTATTTGCAATTTTTGAATTGTAGTGTTAAAAGTTCTTATAACTGAAGTGGTAACAGATATTTGATTTTTTAGGAGATTTTCAATTTGAGTTTCATCGGAATTTATCTTATTTATACATTTATTAAAGTATTCGCCATCAGAGGCGTCTAAATTTCCAGTAATAGATTTCCAGATTGTTCCAATACCATTTACTAAACCGCGTTTTAGGCGTTTATTATAAGGTACTGTGTCAGAGGTTATTTCTTTATATTTTAAATTAACAGAGTTTGAGATTTGTTTTAGCAGACTAACATGTGTCTGTACTTCGGCTTGAAAGGCAAGTTTTCTCGGTGTATCCACGTTAATAAATTTTTCTAACAGGTTTTCCAAAATTCTGTCATTATTGGATATTGTAGTTTTGATAGGTAATAATTCTTTGTAAACAAGTAAAGTCCATTTGTCATTAGATATTCGTATAGTTCCTTTTTCATGAAAAAATATTCCAATTGTGTTATTAATTGGAGTGAGGAGAATTTGGGATTGGACGATAGGAAGGAGTACATAGAATCTGTAAAGGAAAATTATTCAAAATAAGGTTTCAGTCTGTCAAAATTTACTTTAGAGGTTTGGTTAGTTTTGGGGTTAAGGATAATTGCGGAATTTGTAAAAACTTCTTGAATTTCGAAAGGTCCATTAAAAAGATTATCCGATTTTGATTTAATTTGGGATTCTTTTACGTAAACTTTGTCACCAATTTTAAAATCAGGTCTTCGTTCTGAAATATTCTCGTCAAATCTTACTTTCGCCTTTTCTTTCTGTCTTTCTGTTTTAGCTCTGGCTACTTTATAAAAATATTCCATGCGATTATTCAGGTCTCGAATATATTTACTCATTAGTGTTTTTTGATTATATAGAGTTTCTGGTGGTCGGCCTGCAGTGTGCCCAAATATAAGTTCATATGGTGTGAAACCGTGGGTCTTATTCTTTGTGTTGTTATAGCATATTATTGCATAAGGAAGTATAGTGAAGGGATGATCGTTTGGGTTCTCGGCTTGATTTGCTCTAATCATTTCTGAGAGTGTGGCATGAAACCTTTCTATAGATCCATTAGATTGTGGATGGTTAACGCTAGAAAATGTTAGTTTAATGTCGTATAATTCGCATAGATCTTTGATTATAGCATTCTCGAATTCTCGACCGCAGTCACAATGAATTCTTAGTGGTGTTCCATAGTGTTGAAAAAAGAGTAGGAGTGTCTTGACTACTGTTACTGCCTTTTTGTCTTCCAAAGGATAGGCTTGCGTGAATTTTGTCAATTCGTCACGAATAGTTAAAGCGTAGTTCCTAGTAGGGTATTCGAATATGTCCATATTTATTCTTTCGAATGGTGTTTTTGGAGTTTCTGTTATGACTAATGGTCCACTTAAGTTTTTCCTGCAAATCTTAACTTTTTGGCAAATTTCACATGCTTTTACAAATTTCTCTACATCTTTTGTTAAATTCTTCCAATTGTATTTCTGCTTTATTCTTCTGACAGTTTCGTTTATTCCTCGATGTAAATTGTTTTTACCACAATGGTAATGATCTAAAATTTGAGGGATTTCGTCTTCGCTGGCTGTTTTAATTATATTTTGACAGATTCTTAATTTTAATTCTTTGTCAGCAAAAATATAAGAAAATATTTCTAGGATAGGTAGTTCGAGATTATTTTCGACGCAATATATTTTTGATTCATCGAATTGATCTTTATTTGCAAAAAGTACAAGAAACAAGTGTGATATTACTCGTTCGGGATCAAACGGTAATGGTATAATAAAATATTTTCGATCTTTTACAGTTTTGCTGTGTACAATATTAATTCTTCGGTTACTATATTCCATGTTTTCTTCGAATATGTCATTCATTATTTTCTCGTGGAGTTCTTCAAGTTTATTTTGCCAAAAAAATGTAACAATATTTTTGTTGGATTTGTCTAATAAGTCCGTATTCGATGTTTCAATTTTAGAATAATCGATTATTGACTTAGTTCTATACAGTTCGATAAACTTGTCAAGTTCTTCGGACATTTTTTCTATATTTTCTTCATCGTCGTCTTCGTTTTCTTGAGTTTCCGTGTCATCTTCATTCGATGCATGTAATGAGATTTTTGATTGAAAGTTTGCACAATCCTTGAAATGGTTAATCTTTATCCTTGAGAGGGCATCTGCATTTCTGTTTATTTTTCCTGCGCGATGTTCTATTTTATAATTGTATTCTTCGAGTTTTAGGCGCCAACGCGCTAATCGGCTTCCGGGATCTTTTATTGAGAAAAGCCATGTAAGTGGTCGATGATCGGTAATCAGGGTGAATTTTCGGCCAAAAAGATATGGTCTAAAATGTTTGACTGCCCATACGATAGCTAATAGTTCTCTCTCTATAGTCGAATATTTTGTTTCGGCACCGCATAATGTTCTGGAGGCATAAGCTATGGGTAAATCTTTTCCAATAGGGCCTTGCGATAGAACGGCTCCAATCGCGAATGCACTAGCGTCAGTTGTTAGTAAAAATGGTTCCTCAAAATTGGGATATATAAGTATTGGATCTGAAGTTAAAATATTTTTGAGTTCGTTAAAGGCTTCTTTGCAATCAGAATTAAAAATAAAAGGTACGTCTTTCTGAAGTAGTTTCGTAAGTGGTTTAGAAATTTTGGCAAAATTTGGAATAAATCTTCTATAGTAACCGGCTAAGCCTAAGAATGATTTTATTTCTTTGGTGTTCTTTGGTTCCGGGAAGTTTTTGATGCAAGATATTTTAGCTGGATTTGTTTTTACACCATTTTCTGTTACAAGGTGGCCTAAATATGCTACTTCTTTTCTTAAAAATTCGCACTTGTCTGGCTGTATTTTTAAATTTGCTTTTCTTAACCTTTTAAAAACTTCTGTTAGTCGTGACATGTGATCATGAATAGTGGGTGAGTAGATAATTATGTCATCCATATACACTAAGCATCTTTCGTTTTGTATTCCTAAGAGGATGTTGTCCATTACTCTCTGGAAAGTAGATGGAGCATTCATTAGTCCGAATGGCATGCGAACAAATTCGTAATGTCCATTTTCGACGGAAAAGGCCGTTTTCTGGATGTCTTGTGGCTCGATTTCAATCTGGTGAAATCCAGACGCTAAATCTAGTGTTGTGAAGTATTGGCATCTTCCTAGTTGGTCCAATAGTTCTGATATTTGTGGTAGAGGATAACGGTCTTGTACTGTGAGTTCGTTGAGTTTTCGATAATCAATAACAACTCGCCATTTTTGTTTTCCTGACGCATCTAATTTCTTCGGTACGACCCAGACTGGACTCGACCAGGGCGAGACACTTTTCTGGATTATTCCTTCTTCTAACATTTTATTAATTTGCGTCTTTACCTCTTCCTTATGTATTTGAGGATATCTATAGGATTTAGTGAAGACAGGTTTAGCGTTGTTTGTTTCGATTTTGTGCTTGATTTCGTTTGTGAAGGTCAGTTTGTCGCCTTCGGCATAAAATATATCTGCATATTCAGTACATATATCTAGAATTAGTTCTTGTTCTTCGCAATTTAGATGATCAATTCTTAGTTGTTCTTTAATTATTCGTGTTCTATCTACTACGGGTTCTTCAAAATCATTTCCGTTGTAGGATAGGATTGTCTCCGAATTTTTAAAAGGTTCGATTGAAATGTCTGAAAATTCGATTGTCTTCGGCATAGCATTAGCATTTAGTACGGAAGTTAAGAATTCTCCATTTTCATCTACATGGACTAATGCATGAGGTAATCTAACTTTTTCTATTTCTTGAGCTGATAATATGGCATCTGTATTTGATAAGTTGCATTTTAGTCTGCATATTTGTTCGGTCCGGCTGTCAATGGTAATTCTGTTTTTCCCTTTTATTCGTTTTCTCTCTGGTCTTTCAAGATTTTTGTCTTGATCTCGGTTTTTTACGATAGTATATTTTTCATTTATAGGGTTTTGATATTTTAAATTTGATTCCTGTTTAGAATCTGATTTAATTTTTATTTTAGGTTCGTTTTGTCTTATTTCTGTGGGGTGTGTCGGTGTTTTGTCTTTAGGAGGTGTGTTTGTCTCGTGTCCTACTTTGTGAAGGGTGACAGTTTTAAAATTTGTATGCAACTGTCGGGATTTAAGATCTATTACGCATTCATAATGATCTAGAAAGTCTAGGCCTATTATGCCATCGAAATCAATGTCTAGATTGAAAATAAAGACTTTGTGAGGATTATCGGCAGTGAAGGGAATCAGGACAGATTCTGTTATTAACAATTTTTGATCGGTTATACCTTGAATAGTAACGTTTTCAGGAAATCTATTATGATAATTGCGTGCTGTGTTTTCTTTGAAAACAGTGATTCCAGCACCTGTGTCGATTAAAAGTTTAAAAGTGTTGGTAGCATCGTTAATGTAATATAAATTTTTGGAACTTATTGTATGAAATGGGGTTACATGAATGTCTGTTCGGGAAAATTGAGATTCGGATGAAAGTTGTTTAAGTTGAGTGCTTGGATTTGTTCTTGGATATTCGTAATATCCGTTGAGGGGTTCGTATGATTGGGAGGATGATTTTGATTCTGAAGTGAAAGAAAATCCGGATAATTTTGTGTGTTATTGGTTTCGTAAAAGTTATCAGTTTGCGGATTATTTTCTGTATAATAATCCGTTTCATAGTTTTCATAGTTATCGGTATTATAATAATTATCTGTATAGTAATCGTCTGTATAATAGTTAGTCGTCATTTTATCAGGGTATTCGTTTAAAACATGTGCTCTTTGGAAGTTTGGGTTTCTTTGAATAACAGATGGACGATTTTGATTTTGATTTTGAGATGAAAAGGAAGGTCTCTGTTGGTTGAAATTTGGATTGTTGGAGGAATATTGATTCCTATTAGGGTTCTGATTGTTTTGATAGTTGTTAGGTCCATTATTATATTGGTTTTGGTAACCGTGTGGTCTAGAAAAAGTTTTGTTTGGCTGTACGAAACGTGAAGAGCGGCATTCACTATTTAGATGACCAATGCGGCCACAATTTGTACATTTTGTAAACTGAGATGAGGGTCTTCTCATTGGTTGAGAGGATTTAGGAATAGTCGATCTAGAATTAGATTTTTGTTCTTCAAAATATGACAATTGAAGTTCGCGTCTAATACGATTGCTTGCTTCAATGAGATCTTTTGGATTACTAGCCCTAATAATTTGTCCTAGACGGGGTTCTAAACCGGTTAAAAGTGTGTTTAGGGCCATGGTATCGATTAAGTCACATTGGGCAGTTTTTTGATCTGGGGATAAATTTGCTACTTGGATCGAGGCGTGCATTTTTGCATTCAGAACTTGTAAACGGTTAAAGAAAGTTAGAGGAGATTCGTTAGATAGTTGTTTTAGTCTTTGTAAGTCTTGTATTAAAGAGGTCAGGTCTCTACTGTCTCCGAAATGTAGATTTAGTAATTGTTTTATTTCTGTATAAGAAATTGGTTTTCTAGAATTAATAAGCTGTGCAGCTTTACCTTTGAGTTTATTTTTTACGTGAATCGTTAATAGAACGCGCTGATCGCCTGTGGCCATTTTAAAAGCACAGTCGCACGCATCTAAAAATGTAGAAAGAGAAATCGGATCGCCTTCAAATTCTGGGATAATAGAAAATATTTCCGAAAGCTTGTATGGTTCGATTTCTTGTTGAGTCTGGGAACGTGTCTCAGGCATTTTTCGAGATATTTTTAAACGAAAATAAAAATAGAAGTATGGAGAAATATAAAATGTATCAGTATATAAGGGAGAAAAAAAAATGTGGTGGTATATAAAGGGCAAAATGTATCAATATAAAAATATCAAATAATATATCAACAAAAATGTATCAAATATACCAAATAAAAATATATCAAGAGAAAATATACCAAAATATAGCAAGTAAAAAAAAATATGTCAATATGTCAATAAAATATCAGTATAAAATAGTGTGTAAAGAAATATCAATAATTTCAAATATTAGATAATCAACTTGTATTTTCTTTTATGTATCTTGATTAATTGACTTGCAGTATAGTCAATTTCGTAAATTATTATAACAAAATTATTAACGAGATGATTCAAAATCCACTTACATAAAGAAGAACATCGGGACGCCTTGTTCTCTCTGCTCAGCTACCAGGGGCTTCACTAGGTGTTCCTTCCGTAGATTACAGGAGTGAGGTTGTTCGGAGATGCTTTCTTCTTTAAGGGTTGTCTTGTTCTCTCTGCTCGGCTACCAGGGGCTTCACTAGGTGTTCCTTCCGTAGGTCACAGGAGTGAGGACTTCCGTAGATTCTTTGTTCCGTTAAGGGATGAGAATCCGCCGCTGCCAGTGAGTATACACGTGTTCTAGCAACGTTAACCGGATCCTACTGACTTTGCGCCAATTGTTAGATCACTAATCACGTATTTGACTTTTTAAAAAGAACTTTATTTGTTACAAATTAAATATTAAATAATAGTACAAAATTAAATTAATTTAAAATGACTACAATAACTGGACTGGTCGAAGTTGCAGCTAAGAGTGATTCCGGCATCTGAGAATGGTAATTTATAGGTTTGGTATGAAGTGCTGAATTGCTGTTCCCATGAATGTTGGCCAACGGTTCGTACAAGGTTCTAATGCGTGCTCAGCGGTTTCTATGGGAATGGGATGATGAAATCTGAAGTCGGCGAACTTAAGCTAGTTCAAGGTTAATATTTTCTCATATAACATATATATATATATATATATATATATATATATATATATTTGTATATATATATATATACATATATATATATATATATATATATATATATATATATATATATATATGTATATATATATATATATATATATATATATATATATATATATGAAGGGCTTATTGCTATATAATGACAAAATGGCAGTATAGGAACCGTATCATTATATTGCACAGTGGTGTTTCTGAGAAATATTTTATGCAGATAGTGACAAGCCACTTTCTAATATGTCCGCCGCCTACTCGCCCTTGACAACTTGTGACGATAAAAACGGTGTTTTTCTTGAGTATGAAGCAACTAGATAGCACATATAGCAATAATGATGAAACTAGTGATCCACAATTAGGTGATAGTGATCCAGATCCAAATTATGATCCAGATTCAACGGTAAGCGTATTTTTTTTTAAGTGTGGCTTATCATATTCTACCTTTTAAATATTTGAATAACTATTTTACGACAACATTTTCCGTTTTTATTGTGCGAATTTGTAAAAATAATAAGAATGGCAACAACCATTATTACAATAATTTATTATTATGATTTTTACTTATGTTTGTAGTAAATTTTTCTTTGTTAACCTTACCGTGTCGAATTTAGTGTGGCTTGTCATTATATAGCATATTGAAATTTTTTTTTTTCAGGATGAGTCGGAAAATGTTTCGAGTGAGAACATTTCCAACGGCAATAATCTAGAAAACGTAATAGGCGAAAATGCAAAAAAATCATCCCGTTGGCGAAAACGAAAATCATCTGAATACAAAAGAAACCAAAGAAAAGTAAAACGTAATAAGGGACAGGAATATTATAGTGAAAGTACAAACAAAGTAATGGGAGCTCGAGAAATTGGACTACCTTGCCTTTGCTCAAGGCAATGTGCAACAAAACTTAACGAAAATATATCATACCTATTTGGATGCATTAAAATTTGTAATAAAAAACATCCGAAAAAATCTAAAAGGGCAGTGTCTGGAAGAAAATACAGTGTGGAATACCATGTCAGTGTCAATGCAGAAACAATCAAAATATGTAAATCCGAATTTATGTCCGTTTATGGTCTTCACCGATCTAGAGGTAGAATAAATAATATTGTATCGCAATTAGCTTCAGATACTCCTGTGCCCAAAATGGATGGTCGTGGAAAACATAATAATAAATCATACAGAATAAGCGACGACGCTATTCAGTATGTTAAAGACCAAATTAACCTTATTCCTAAGTATCAGAGTCACTATAGTCGATCTGATAATCTGGGAAAGATCTATTTAAATAGTGATATGCCAATAACTCGTTTATATGAAGAGTTTTGTGTTCCATAGTGTGAACGTAAGGGTGTACCATCTGTTTCTGCATCGACATATATGAAAATCTTTTGTACTGATTTTAATATAGGTTTTAAGTTGCCAAAATCCGACACCAGCAAGACATGTGACGAAACGCTGATTAAAATAAAAGCAGCAAAAAAGAGTAATGACGAATTAACAGCTTCTTTGATCACAAATTTAAATGTTCACAAAGCACGGGCAAAAGCAATGCGGTAATTGCTAAAAACGGTAACTGCTGATGCAAAAACCAACGATAAAAAATTAGTTGTAACATTTGATTTACAAGAGGCCCTGCCAGTACCGAAACTGACTACAGGAATAGCTTTTTACTGCAGAAAAGTATGGCTATATAATGTTGGTATACATGACTATGTTTTGGGAAAGGGACACATGTTTGTATGGACAGAAGACACAGCTAAAAGAGGTAGTGATGAAATTGGAAGTGCTGTGTTAAAGTTTTATCTAATAAGTCAGGCATTGATGAACTGTTGTTGTTCACTGACAACTGTCCGGGACAAAATAAAAACTGGACGTTAATGGCCATGTGGTTGGAAATGGTTAAAGAAAGGAAATTTAAAAAAATTATCCACCACTTCCTGATTAGTGGCCATACGCTATTACCATCAGATCGAGACTTTGCTCTCATAGAAAAACATCATTGAAAATATGATCCATTAATATACTCCCCATCACTGGTATGATATTATTAAAAAATCTAATAAAAAAAACCTTTTGAGGTCACAATAATGGAGCAAAATTACTTTAAACACATCAGTATACTACAACAGAATGCCAAAAGAGCGACCAAAACTGACGACGGTAACACACTTGATTTTTCAGGGGTGTTTTCATTTATGTTCAACATTAATACTCCCAATGCTTGTTTTATTAAGTCCGCTGTTAATGGTGCATACCAGGAAGTTAATTTATTAAAAAAAGGCAGACCGGCATTGCTAACGCTCGATTCGTTAACACTTAAATACAAAGATCCTGTCAAAATTTCGAAAAAAAAAGAACATAAAAACTTTTTGTCATATGTGCCGCCCCTATATCACCATTATTATGAATCCCTTCAGCATGACCAAAATAAAGAAGATGATGAAGCAGAATTGCTGGAGTAACATATTCTAGTTGGTTCAGAATATATCAAAAATTGTTTGTTTTTCTTTTTGTCATAGTATGACAAGCCACATAAAAAATGTTAATTATGTGTTTTTAAGGATAATAATGCTAATTTTATGTTTCTGTGTGGTTTGTATTATTGATGATTACATATTTGTTTCAATTAAAACCAGTCAAATGTAGAATAAATATGTTTCTGATTTTATAATTTTTATTTAAACTTTAACACTGATTTACTCCCGATCACCATTTTGTGGCTTTTCACTATATAACAATAAGCCCTTCATATATATACATATATATATATATATATATATATATATATATATATATATATATATACATATATATATATATATATATATATATATATATATATATATATATATATATATATATATATATATATATAACCAGATACTTCTGGTTCATTATCTATATATCGTACATCTAGTTCACTAGTGCCACAACTGCAAAAAATTCTAATTTTGAGTTAAGGCTTTAAAAAGGTTGCCTATATAATACCCCATCTAATGCAATACAGCCTTAACTGAAATATTGTCTTGGATAAGTATAAAGTAAGATACTTCGGTATTACACTGTAGGGTTTTGAAATGCAATATGGCCATAACTAGGAGGTGTGGCGATAATACACTCCGCCACAATACAACCGATGTAATTCAATACGGCCACAATTGCAAACATTGTTAAATTAGTGGTACGATTTTATCGGTTCTCAATTATGTATGCACGAGGTATCCACGTTTTTAGTGTAAAACTATTTGATTAAAGTCTGAAAACAGTGTATAGTGATATTATTATTAACTTTATTATAAAACACGATGGGCAAGAAAAATGCTTGGACTAGCTTTGCAAATTAAAGATGATGAGAATCTGAGAGAAAATTTAGAGGTTTTTGAGGTTATGAATGACATACCCTTTGTGTTGACGGAGGTTTGTATTTCAACAAAAATCACAGTGAGGTTTTACTTAATGTATGCAATTTTTTACCTTACTCCGGTTGCGTTACCCGTACAATCAAATCATACGGCAAATACATTTGAACATCAAGAAAAGCTACATACAGACCCTCGCCAAGATGATTATATAGAGCTGCTATATTTTCTAATAATACACTTTTCAAAATTTTATTTTTTGTTGAAGTTTGTGAACTTATATCAAAACAGTACAGTTTTTAACATTGCTTAAAATATAATTACAGAACTGTATTAAATATTAATGTACGTGGGCAACAAAGAAAAACGTGGGAAGACTTTAAAACCAGCATGTGGAGAAAAATAGCGAACAAAATGCAGCCAAAAATTCAGCAATGCTGATAGATATATGATATACATTCACGTTTCTGGAATTTGAAAGACAACGCTCTTCAAAGACAATTTGTTGCTTCCCATTTGGAAAAGTTGGTTACTAAGTACAGAAGAGCGGTTGAAGGCAGTAATCGCGGTATGAATTTACCTTATTTTTTAACAATACACGGTGTAAAAGTTAAAGTCTACAAAAAGTTTTTCATGAATACCTTGGATATTGGTGACAAATTTATTAGAACAACTTGGAGAAAATCAGATGGTAAAGGATCTGTGGAAAAGGATAAGAGAGGAAATTTTATGAAACGAGAAACGGTTACTGAACCGGTGAAAAATAAAATAAGAGAGCACATAAATTCTTTCCAAAGGGTAGAATCACATTATCTTGGAGCACAAACTACAAAGGAATACATAGATGGTTCACTTACTTTAGCACAAATGTATCGCTACTACAAACTACAGGAAGAGACTGAAGGAAGGCCTGTGGCTAAAAAATGCACTTACGAGCATATTTTCAAAACTGAGTTTAACATAACTTTCTTTCACCAAAAAAAGATCAGTGCGCGGTTTGTGAATCATATAAAAATTCTTCTGCTGAACAGCAAGCTACTCTTGATCAAACTGATAATAAACATATCCATAATAAAATTAGAAGCAGAGAAGAAAAAGCACAAGATGTAGCAAGAGCAAAAGATGATTCTCAAGTATTGGTAGCTTGTTTTGATTTGCAGGCGATCCTTCCTACACCTTGTGGAGGTGTTTCAAGCTTTTACTATAAATGCAGCCTGAACTACTTCAAGTTTACAATTTTTCAGATGGTACAAAACAGTGGTTACTGTTACTTTTGGCACGAGGCTATCGCTAACCGCGGCTCAAACGGAATAGCTACGTGTCTGTTTGATTATCTTTCAACTCATTGTAATGATAAAGACGTTATATTTTATAGCGACAATTGTGTTAAGTAAAATAAAAATAAATTTATAGTTACCATGTATCTCTATGCAATTGCAAAAATTAATATTAAATCAACCACACATAAATTGTTAACAGTGGGACATACCCAAAATGAAGGGGACGCCATGCACGCAACTATTGAGAGGCAAAAGAAGAAAATATTTACTTAAAACAGGTCCCATTTATGTTCCTGCATCATTGCCTGTCATCATAACATCGGCAAAAAAAGAGGGAAATCCTTACAATGTAAAGGAAATGTCAACAGAAGACTTTTATGACTATAAGGATCTCAATTCAAAACTTGGAGGAAATTTTACAAAGAATAAAAAAGATGAAAAGGTAGTCTGGAATGATATCCAAGTTATTAAAGTTGTCAAAAGCAGTTCTGGAAATTTCTTCTATAAAATAGATTATAATGCCGATGAGTTCGAAGAGGTCCATTTTAAAGCATCGACAAGGGGGCGCTCAGCAACTGTGGAAGCAGTAATCGATTTAAAAAAGGCGTACATAAAGCCACCATCGATATCCGCAAAAACCAAGCGAAACCTTTTGGAACTGTGCAATAAAAACTTAATAATACCTGTTCATCACAATTTTTATGAGGACTTGGTTAATAGTAAAAAAAAAATGTTTGTACACACTTGTAACAATAATAATAAAAATATTTTTTGTAAGAACTAGTTGATTTTTTTATTATGTTGTTGCCGCCGTATCTCCTAGGTATCGTTTTATTCATGATTTTCTTCACAATGCAATATCGCCATAACTATCAAAATACAATTAACGTTTTATTTTTAATAAATTCTAATAAGATCCAGCGAATAACTTTATAATTTGCTAACTAAATTGTAATTTTCAAGCCAGTCATTCTAAAAATAAATTATTTACAAGGCATGACTCTGCTACAGAACGTTTTGCTCATTTCTCGAAATTATTGGATTTTGCACTTGTGGCACTATTGAACTAGGTGTGCGATATGTATATATATATATATATATATATATATATATATATATATATATATATATTCTTAACCTACCAATTCTATTCCCGCCAATCCCTATTTAACTTATTTTTCTACATAATACTACATGAGAATTTACTAAAAAATGATGATAAATAAAATAAATAAAAAAATAACGTATAAAAAACAAAGGAGGAAAAATTAATCACATTAATAAACTTTCAATAAAAATATCCCTAAACTAAGAAGACTGATGACCAATATATTAAAATATTCACGGCAGGTCGACAAGTGTAATATAAAAACTAATAGTACACAATACTTATATTAGCTGTGAGTAAAAGACTTTTTATCAAATGAAATCACCAGCCAGTATCACCTGATTTTTATTCTTCAGTGTAATTTTAAACATCGTCGTTGTTTGGTCATTTCGGTAGTAAACAACGGTTTACTGGATAGTTTTTGTCGTTTTTATATTTTAGAATATGAGTGATAAATTTAAGAACATTTCTCCAATATTAACAGTTTTAAACATGTTAAAAATATTCCGTAAGTTAGAAAAGGTTTAACAACCTACGTTTCTTTGTAGTCATTTAGTAGTTTTTTATTAATAATTATAAATTATTGATCTTATTGCTTATAAATTATTCTAAGAATATACATATCGGGTATGTGTGATATTTGTTGAATACGAAGATAAAATGATTTTCCTGAGTATGTAGTTCTATGGATTGAAGCTATGTTCCAGTTTCGGCAATAATTCTTCAGGCGAATTGGTAAATATTTATTCATTTAAATGTATACAATAAATTTATCGCAGCCTATTTTTTATATTAAAGCATCTATTAAGTTTTATAACATACATCTATACTCATATTCTCACACATTTACTTTTCTATATATGTACCTAGTTTTATGCTAAACCTTTAAGAAACTTTACGAAAAAATGCATACCAAAGCTAAAGACTTGCAATTGGTTAAAAGTATTTTCTTTGCGGGATTTATAATAACGCATATTAAAACAGTATTGTTGATTTTATTTAAATGTATGTTTGCTGTATCTTTACTTTAATCTTTTGTAATAAAACATATTAAATACACATAGAGTAAAATTAATTTTATTAATCGAAATTAAATCTAATACCGTCTTTCTGTTCTAATTTTATTTTGTTTCTTTTTACAGTACAAATGGTACAATGTCGCCGGTAAGTAAGGGAATGAGTCAGAGGTTTTATATTTCTAATATACTCTTTTTATATACAGTTTACTTGAAAATTTTTCCATTTAAATACTATATAGACCATATATTAAGGTATGTACCAATTGGTACTTACCCAATAGTATCCGACAAAAAGATCTCGCATCTGTATAATTAGAGTATGCATCATTTGATGCTTACTCCCAAAATATTCAGTTGCTGTAGCCTTCGCGAATTGCCTGTATTGGTTTTTTGCTTTGAAATTTCGTTTTTACCGATAAAAATCGAACGGGGTGCATATATATGTAGAGCTCAGTTCACGACTGGCACCTTGTTTCAACCAAACGCTCTGCATAATAATATATGTTCGAAAATGCTATCCCAGTTTAAATATAGTTATGTCTGGACTAGTTTCTTTTTAAGGAGCATACTCTTTCGAATGTTATCCGTTGCCAAATCCATATGTTAGTTTTCTATCCTTTAAAGTTATTCCTAAAAGTTTTTTCTCTATAAGTCTTTGGTGTACTTATAGTTTAGTTGATGTCTTCTAATCCAACACCTATGTTTCAAAGCCTTATGTGGTGACTGGTAGGACACATTCAACGTTGGTCTTTGTTTTCAACTTTAGAGAAATTCTTATGTTTAGAGTATTTTAATTTTCCATATGCTGCCCAGTCCAACTTAATTCTTTTACTGATTTCTTGTTCTTCTTTTGTTTTTCTGTAGTGATTGATTGTCCCATAATATACATATATATATATATATATATATATATATATATATATATATATATATATATATATATATATATATATATATATATATATATATATATATATAAAGGGGGTTGAGGTTATTTGGGTATACAGCTGATTGAAAGCCAAGTGTACTCTGTTCAACAGTTCATTATATTTCGCCAATTTTCATTGGCATCATCAGATGAGAGCTACAGTTATTCAAAACATGGTAAAATAAAATTTAATAATTGTTTGTTGTTTATATCTTACTTGATTGAGGTTAACATTTAGTTGTATAATTTACGTTTACAATTATTAAAATATAAGGAACAAACACAATTCAAATTAAAAACCAAACAGACACAAATCATTACTTAATGTTATTAAAATAAATCACACTGCCGTTAACCTCAATCAAGTAAGATATAAACAACAAACAATTATTAAATTTTATTTTACCATGTTTTGAATAATTGTAGCTCTCATCTGATGATGCCAATGAAAATTGGCGAAATATAATGAACTGTTAAACAGAGTAGGTACACTTGGCTTTCAATCAGCTGTGTACACAATTAACCTCAACCCCCTTTTTCATCTACCAGCTGTTATTTTATGTATATACAGACATATATATATATATATATATATATATATATATACGTATATATATACATATATATAAATATATGTATATATATACATATATATATATATATACATATATATATATATATATATATATATATATATATTATATATATATATATATATATATATATATATATATATATATATATATATATATATATATATATATATATATAATACGCGCGATGACGCTAAATGACTACCGGCAACATGGCGACCCCTGCTTCAGCGACCTCCCACAAACACCGCTCAGGCTACGTCAGCTCAGACCACGTTAGCGCATACCGTTTCCGCGCATACTGATAGTATAAAAGCAGCCACACAGGGTAAGACCGGTCGTCACTCGACACTGAGGAGTAGGCAGGTTTAGATCGACTGGTACGTTACGAGTGAGGAGAGTAGGCATGTTGAGATCCTGAACTCGAAGGAACCGTATCACTCTTAATAATGGCTCCAAAAGGGGGCCCAACGTTGAGTTTTCAATTCTCAACTATATTATCTATACATATATATATATCTATATATATATATATATAGATATATATATATATATAGATATATATATATAGATATATATATATATATATATATATATATATATATATATATATATATATATATATATATATATATTATAGAAAAGAAATTTAATCTTTGCAGATTAGTTAAATAGTAAACTCTTAAATATTGGGGAAATCTGCAAGAAATACTCTAATGTGTATCAATTGTTTCGCCGAACGTTTTCGCCAAAGAGAATTAATTTGGCTTCTTCAGGGCTGAAAGAGAATAAATTATAATTAGCTACCATATATTATCTATTAAAACATTATTGATCTTACCGTAACTTAGAATTGTAGAGTTAGGATATTAAAAAACTTTGCTAGTAACATAGTGGTGTTTTTTTGTTACTATGTGCAAAAAAAGTTTTTTTATAAGAATTGAAATGTATGGTAGCTTCGAACTTGACACGTAAAGGCTTACCCAAGGTTAATCGAAAAACCCAATGCAACTACATTTAAAAGGAGGTAATTCTTTGAAATGTCGGCAATAACTAAATTTTTGATTTTTAGATAGTTAAAAGTGAGGTTCTGTTTAAGCCAGAACGCAAGCGCTGACAACTTCATTATCGTTGGTATGAATCTTTATGTCGTTAAGGTTCATTGGTAAAAAACGAATGAATTTAAATCCCAGTAAAGGGAAATATTATTTTGATTTTCTTTATTTAATTATATTATATTGTTCATGTATTATTGAATCCTATTGAGACGTATCTAAGAAAAGCAAGGGAATGTTATATATTTTTTGTTAATGAAAATTAATTATAAAGGTATGTTAGTTGTTAATGGATATATCAGTCAAGTTAGTAATCTGTGATATAGTATTGTTCTTGGTATCTGATTTAAGTAACAGGTGGTATATATCGCTTAGATTCTTGATGTCACTCTTAACATTAATGGAGAAATCGTTAAGAAAAATATAAGACATTTCAATGAACTCTCTTTTAGATTTATTGTTCTCACGGTGGAGAATTGTGGTGTTGGTATAGTCCATGAGATGACCAGTGGAATGGACATGTTTGGCTAATGCACAACGGTCAGGGTGAAGTCGAGAATTACTTTTGTGTAGTGTAATACGTGATTTCAATAATTGAGATGTTTGACCGATGTAGGAATTGTTGCAAGAGAGACATGGAATGTTGTAGACAATATTACTAAGCCTATCTATGGGAGTCTTATCTTTTATCTTAGAATAAAGATTATTAATTGTTAGGGCAGATCTACAAGCTACATTAAGTTTAATGTTGTTATTATTATTGCCAAAGCTATTTTCAACACTTTTCAGAATCCTTGTTAACCCCGGAGTGATATCTCTGAAATATGGTAATGAAAAATATTTGTTTATAGGAGTATCAGAGACTGGGCTCCCACTTAAGACATCAGGATCAGCATTGTTAGTCGCGAAGGAAGGTGAAATATCTTCGTCATGGATAGTATTAAACAAAATCTTATTAACTAATGGTGTTGGATAAGCGTTTGAAATAAAAAGTTTCTGTAGGATTTGTAGGTTTCTTGTATGAAATGAAGGATCTGATAGTTTTGTTACTCTATTTTTCATCTGTTTGATTAGGTTGACTTTGGTAGAATTATTATGGTATGAGTTGTAGTTAAGGTATCTACCAGAATGGGTCGGTTTTTGATACCAATCTATTTTGATGTTGTTGGTTTCCCTGATCATCCTTATGTCGAGAAAGGGGACGGACCAATTACCATCTTCCCTCTCTATAGTGAACTGGATGTAGGGGTCATAACCATTAAAAGTGTCTAATAGTTCATCTACCTTGTCATTGGGTATAGCCAAAATGATATCATCAACATATTTTTTAATAAATGGAATATTAAAGGATAGTAAAGGAATGACTGAGTCTAATACATAATTCATAACGTAAGTTGCAATGATAGGAGAAATCTTAGCTCCCATAGGGGTACCGAAAGTTTGTTGATAGAATTTATCATTAAATGAGAAGTAAGTGTTGTTAAAGAGAAATTCGACGATGCTGATGAATCTGTCGTAAGACATGGAACAACAACCTCTAATACGGTCCCAGTTGATCTCTATTGATGTCATAGGAATATGTTTGACATCAATAGAGATCAACTGGGACCGTATTAGAGGTTGTTGTTCCATGTCTTACGACAGATTCATCAGCATCGTCGAATTTCTCTTTAACAACACTTACTTCTCATTTAATGATAAATTCTATCAACAAACTTTCGGTACCCCTATGGGAGCTAAGATTTCTCCTATCATTGCAACTCACGTTATGGATTATGTATTAGACTCAGTCATTCCTTTACTATCCTTTAATATTCCATTTATTAAAAAATATGTTGATGATATCATTTTGGCTATACCCAATGACAAGGTAGATGAACTATTAGACACTTTTAATGGTTATGACCCCTACATCCAGTTCACTATAGAGAGGGAAGATGGTAATTGGTCCGTCCCCTTTCTCGACATAAGGATGATCAGGGAAACCATATATATATATATATATATATATATATATATATATATATATATATATATATATATATATATATATATATATATATATATCGGTTTCAAAACGTCTTGCGTCGTTGTCCGATGCCTAATTTCCACGAATTTCTATCATTCCATTGTTCTTCGGTCAAATCTCGGGAGCTCATTGCCTTTGTTATTCCCTCCTTCCATATTCTTTTTGGTCTTCCTCGTTTCTTACGATTTGGTGGTATCCATTTCATGGCGATTTTTGGTAGTCTTGTTTCTGGCATTCTTTGAACATGGCCATACCATATAAGTTGTTTCCTTTCTATGTCTGTTGCCAGTGATCCATCTACCCCCATCCGATTTCTTATTTCATCGTTTCTAATTCTGTCTGCTCTAGATATTCGAAGTGATCGTCTAAATACATCCATTTCTGTTGCTTCGAGTTTTCTTTTATTGCTTTCTGTTAGTCTCCATGTCTCTGTACCATAGGTTAAGCTGGTTTTTATGAGAGATTCATATATATTGTATTTTCGTCTTTTACCAATTTCTGAGCTCCAAAGAACTCCGTTAAGGCATCCAATTGTTCTACGGGCCTGGGTTATTCGTTTTCTAATTTCCCTATTGTCTGTGCCTGTGGTGTCGAAATCAATTCCTAGGTAGGTATATTCAGTGCAGAATGCAATTTCGGTTGTGTCCATCTGAATGTTGGATAGTTCTGCGCCTATTGGGAGATATTTTGTTTTTTGTGTATTGAGTTCTAAACCCCACTTCTTGTATTCTTCCTGTAGTTTTCTGGCCATATATGTCAGGTCTTCTTTATCGTTGGCTATAAGGACTTGATCGTCTGCAAACTGTAGGGTATATAGGCAAGTTTCTCCCAGGTCAATGCCCATTCCTCTGCACTTTCTTTTCCACTGATACAGTGCTTTCGCCACGTAGATTTTAAACAATGTGGGGGATATGCAACAACATTCAGGGAAACCAACAACATCAAAATAGATTGGTATCAAAAACCGACCCATTCTGGTAGATACCTTAACTACAACTCATACCATAATAATTCTACCAAAGTCAACCTAATCAAACAGATGAAAAATAGAGTAACAAAACTATCAGATCCTTCATTTCATACAAGAAACCTACAAATCCTACAGAAACTTTTTATTTCAAACGCTTATCCAACACCATTAGTTAATAAGATTTTGTTTAATACTATCCATGACGAAGATATTTCACCTTCCTTCGCGACTAACAATGCTGATCCTGATGTCTTAAGTGGGAGCCCAGTCTCTGATACTCCTATAAACAAATATTTTTCATTACCATATTTCAGAGATATCACTCCGGGGTTAACAAGGATTCTGAAAAGTGTTGAAAATAGCTTTGGCAATAATAATAACAACATTAAACTTAATGTAGCTTGTAGATCTGCCCTAACAATTAATAATCTTTATTCTAAGATAAAAGATAAGACTCCCATAGATAGGCTTAGTAATATTGTCTACAACATTCCATGTCTCTCTTGCAACAATTCCTACATCGGTCAAACATCTCAATTATTGAAATCACGTATTACACTACACAAAAGTGATTCTCGACTTCACCCTGACCGTTGTGCATTAGCCAAACATGTCCATTCCACTGGTCATCTCATGGACTATACCAACACCACAATTCTCCACCGTGAGAACAATAAATCTAAAAGAGAGTTCATTGAAATGTCTTATATTTTTCTTAACGATTTCTCCATTAATGTTAAGAGTGACATCAAGAATCTAAGCGATATATACCACCTGTTACTTAAATCAGATACCAAGAACAATACTATATCACAGATTACTAACTTGACTGATATATCCATTAACAACTAACATACCTTTATAATTAATTTTCATTAACAAAAAGTATATAATATTCCCTTGCTTTTCTTAGATACGTCTCAATAAGATTCAATAATACATGAACAATATAATATAATTAAATAAAGAAAATCAAAATAATATTTCCCTTTACTGGGATTTAAATTCATTCGTTTTTTACCAATGAACCTTAACGACATAAAGATTCATACCAACGATAATGAAGTTGTCAGCGCTTGCGTTCTGGCTTAAACAGAACCTCACTTTTAACTATCTAAAAATAAAAAATTTAGTTATTGCCGACATTTCAAAGAATTACCTCCTTTTAAATGTAGTTGCATTGGGTTTTTCGATTAACCTTGGGTAAGCCTTTACGTGTCAAGTTCGAAGCTACCATACATTTCAATTCTTATAAAAAAACTTTTTTTGCACATAGTAACAAAAAAACACCACTATGTTACTAGCAAAGTTTTTTAATATCCTAACTCTACAATTCTAAGTTACGGTAAGATCAATAATGTTTTAATAGATAATATATGGTAGCTAATTATAATTTATTCTCTTTCAGCCCTGAAGAAGCCAAATTAATTCTCTTTGGCGAAAACGTTCGGCGAAACAATTGATACACATTAGAGTATTTCTTGCAGATTTCCCCAATATTTAAGAGTTTACTATATATATATATATATATATATATATATATATATATATATATATATATATATATATATATATATATATATATGTATTATATACAGGGTGTTCTAAGATATTTTAACAACCTAAAATTTAGGAAATAATGAATATTTTTATTTGAAAATTGAGAAATATCAATTGGACGTACAGTAACAATTAATGTATAGGTTATGTATAATATATATAATTATACATTAAGTAGTAAAAAATAACAAAACTTATATTTTCAATGTAAACGTAATAACACGAAACCCATACGGAACTGTTCGATTTTTGGCGTCAACATGATATAATAATCAGAAAAATGTAATCATCATTATATTGGGAACTTTAGAATTATACTGATTAAATAACCAAAAACATTTGTTATTATTAATGTTATAAATTTTATAAAATATCTCTTTAAGTCTAATATTCCACAAAATAGTAATTTTATTTAAATATATTAGACAATTATACACAACTGATACCGGAATACTTCAAATTTTAATGACAGTTCAGCGTGTCGCAAAATTGTTTAAAGTGTTGCCGCTTTTTTAGAGTAAGATTCTTTTTATGTTTTGACTTCTTACATAATTTGATCATAATATATTATATATTAATAAATTGTATTTATAAATACGTATTAAATTTATATTAATAGCTTTAAAAACTAATTATTGTTGTGTATTGTGATACACAAGCATCAAAACAAAAGCACATGTAGGTATATACCACCATGTATCATCTCTGGTGTAATCAGGGTACACGCTTGTCTAATTTTAGTTTTTAAATTATCTACATCTGGAGATTCTTCCTTATAAACGATTACTTTTAAATAGCACCATACAAAAAATTCTATAGGTCGTAGCGCAGGCGATTTTGGAGGCCATCGGACGGATCTGTTAGTTCTAATCTATCTATTTGGAAATGTAACATTAAGGGAATTTATTACAATTCCGCTATTATGTGAGAGTGCGCCATCTTATTGGAATAACCATAACTCATATAACAATGAACACAGGTTAAGTACAATTAAGATACATCAATAATCATGAAAGAAACAGACATGAAAAAGAGACAGATCAAAGAAGCTGCTGTCATCGGACTTAATGAATAAAATGTGTAGAAAACCTATCAGCAAAATGCAGGCTCTGGTTTACAATACTAAAGGAAGAAGTCAGCAGCAAGAAGACACCAATATTAACGGATCAATAGAAAGTCAGGGACATATGTTTACAATTATACACAACACACAATACATAAACATATAATATACGAACACATAATACACAAACGCATAATACTCAAACAGACAATACACAAATAGAGAATAATCAGAATTGTATAACGTATTAAATATAAAAGGCTATACATGGCTATTTGGTACAAGATTGAGGACAAAGGAAGCAACCGGTCAAGTTTAAAATAACATAAGCTTGACCAACTTTCGCTTATAAACCAACCATATATCCCTATTTTTTAAACAATCCTTTTCAAACGATTTTCGGACTGGAAATCGAAACGTCAAATAAAGTTAAAAATGTCATTATTATAATCAACAGTGTCTTAATCCCATATAAACCTAATATGTAAAATATATTTTTAGGTAGCGTTTATACTATTTTTCAAAATTTTTAAATGGTACTAAATTAATTAAAAAAATATTAACGAATAAAAAATGTGAAAAACAATGCTAGTTTAAAATGTTAAACCATCATGAATTATATATAGACGAATCGTCATTTAACTGGTTCTAAAAGTTAATAAAACCCACACTCACTCCGTAAGTTGGAATTATAACAATAGAATAATTTTAATATCTATTTCCGAGTAATCTACGAATTCTCTGGAGCAGTTTGAGATTTAATATCAGCCATTTCGATTAGAGGCGTAGACCACTTTCCAGAATAATAATTCAGCATCAACAACCAATTAACTGACCACAGCAAAATTTCTACTATAGCTGCTACTAATTCATATAACTCAGAGTTAAAATTAATTTCGATTTGCTGATAAAGTTTCCAATCTAATAAACAAATTTTAAGATAACAGTAGGATAGGATAGATTCCATTTAAAAAAAAAATATTTTGCAATATAACCTTACTAGAAGAGAATATTTTAAAATCGGATATAAAAATAAAAATAGAATATTTATACGTCATTTATAAATGCTTCCGATAAAAACAGATTAAAAATTCTGGAAAATTTTTTATGTTGTGTAGCTTAAACAAAAATGTGAGATTTGTTAGATAGGTAAATATTTTACTGGTGACACTTCAAAAATAATTCAATTCCGTGCTTTTTAAAAATTTGTATGGGACATTATGTACATTTATTTATTAGAATGTAAGTTATAGTATGGTGTGAATATGTTTTTTGAATGCGTCAATAAGAGGATACTTTGTAATGTTAATAAAAATATCTTTTCCCTATAAACAACCCACTCCCACAACAACTCTTTTCCCTATAAAATTTATTTATTTTGTTTGTTTTTAAGGATAATGTTTTTAACTGTTTATTTGATTAACAATTAATAACAGATTAATATATAATTATGTGTTCTAATGTTTTATCTCTGAATTAAATCAATATACATTGATTTTCTTTAAATTTTAACAGTAAGTAATGTATACCTGAACGAGCAAAATGTAGAATACAAGAATGTACAATGAAGTGTGTTTATGGCAGAAAATATATTCTTATCAAAAAATGTTCCGTAGAGTTTTTTCGAAAAACCAATACTTAGTCGTGATAAAAAATTTCGTTTTTTTTTTTTTCATTTTAATCGATTTTTCAAGAATAACTCAAAAACTTACCGAATTTTACCGAAAAAAAGTCAGTGGATAAAATGTAGCTTACAAAAAATCAAAGCGATTGCTCCTTTGGCCTAGGAAACGCATGTATATTCCCATGACCACAATATGACTTGAGTAGCATAGTTACTAAGACGGCTTAAGACCACCCCGACCGATTTGTATTTTATAGTGGATTCGTATTGGTCATAGAAAGCACTATTCATTTATGAAAAAATTGCATTATAAACTCGGCTCTTGCCGCTTTAAATCTCAGTTAAAAATCAACCTTATTTTCAAATAGCTGCGCCTCTGGCCAATCAGCACTCGTCTCTCGGTACGCGATTCATGTTTCCGCTTTCTGCTCCCTACTGCATGTTGTCAGTTCCAACCTAACTATCAACAGTTTTTGTAGTGTGTATTTTTTATTTTGTTTGTGTTATTTGATATTATTGTTTATTAACTGTACATTGTACTTGGATCATGGATGGAGTAATTGATGAAATTATGCCTGAAAGGACCCCCTAAAAGGGCGAGAGACCCAGAAAATTGTAACAAAAATGTAAACGTTTGAAGTGAGTGTACTTTCTTCTATAACAACAAGCTATGAGAATAAGCTATGAGTACGTAAGTTATCTTTTTGTGCGGATTATTTTAATGCGATTTTGAAGTAATGCGGTTTGTATTTCATTCAAAAATATTTAATATTAACAACTTAATTAATATTAACTATTCACATCCATATATCAGTAAAGTGAGCATTTGCAATTCGGGGATTCCCCTTATTACATGAAGTCTCTATTACATCATTCTGAGTTTTGCATTGAAAGGTATAACTTGTAATTGTTTTCAAATTAAATTTTCTCTTAGGGGTGCTTCGTTCATTTTTATAAGGGGTGAGTAAATTTAGCTGACTTTAATTTCCAGTATAATAAGTAGCATATTTTGATTTCTGGACTAAAATTTACGGTGAGTATCATCACGTTTTATTTTTTAGAAGAGGTTTTTGAAAAATCTGACTAACGGACACACACACGCAACATATTTTTGCTATTTTAATATCGTAAGTCTATTTCTTTAATTTCTTTTTAAAAATTTTTTAATCCAATGGAAAAAAACATCAAAGACAATCAATTTTGGTGGACCAACGTTTTGGTTTCAAGTAATTTTATAAAATTACGGAACGTATCACTACTTTTTCAATACAAGTGAACATATCTATTCTTCTATTCTGTAGAACGTATCCACCGCATAAAACAAGACCTTATGTATTTTGTAGGTTTTAACCGTTCACACGTACCTGCAGTTAGCTAGTTTTATAGGATTCTTGGAATGATGTAAGGCTGAAATTGAGTTTCGAGGCCAAGTTTTCTTATTGGCCATTGATTTAGCAAATTGTAAATTATTTTTTTTTGTTCTAGGTACTCAAGAAAATGTGCACCGGGACATCCAAGCTGTAAACACGCCGCCTGTATTACAATTCCTGATGATTCTATCAAGAAGTTTCACGCCTCTTTCTATGCAGAGCCAAAAAAAAACAGAAGCAAGGTGCATTTCTGTTGAAGTATGTGTGTGCTATTCCTCCTCAGAGGATAAGGTCCAACAAAAGAGTGGAAAGCCGGACCAGGGCAATGACTTTTAAGTATCAAATTTATACTACATTTGTTTGCCAACGGACTTTTTTAACTGTTTTGCAAATTACGAAGCATAGAGTGGCCTGAGTTGTTCAGCGCTTTAAAAGTTGCGGACCTGGCGTGCCGATTGAAACTAGAGGCGGTTTTAGAAAATCTCACATTTATTTTGATAAGTGACAGGCTGTTAAAATTTTCATAAAACGGCTGAATCCTACGGAATATCATTATATGAGAGGTAATAGTTGCCGGGTATACCTTCCAAGTGAATTGAATATTGCCAAATTGTCTGTATTGTATAATGCGTCAGTAGCGGAAGAACTGAAAATAAAGGATTCCTATTTCCAGCACATTTTTAACAGTTTATTTGATTTAGTTTTGTAACCCCAGCCACTGACGAATGCAGTTTTTGTTTAAAAATGGAAGAACGCTTGAAGGTTGAGAAAAATATTGAACTTGGCAAGGAGCTGTTGACTAAAAAGCTTATACGTGAAAGAAAGGCCAAGTATGTTTTGAAAAACTTAAGGATAAACCTGACAATTGTTTACTTTTATCGTTTGATTGCCAAAAGAATTTGGTATTGCCAAAAGTTAGCGATCAGGGTGCATCCTCTATTACTATAATCTATCCGTTATTTGTGGTACTTCGCGTTCAAAGCTGAATCCTCAAAATGTTTCTATTCACACATGGACAGAAGATAAAGGACAAAAGTCATCAAATGAAGTTACCTCAATTTTGTGCACTGAACTAACAAGCCGCATTGAAGAATCAGGTTGAAGCTTCAACGAAGTAAGTTTAATTGCAGATGGTTGTCCTGGACAAAATAAAAATATAAACATAATCACCATGTGTTGCTGATAGCTGATTCACTCCAAGTCAGTAAAAAAATTTAAGTTGGTGTTTATCTGTATCTGTGATAGGTCATTAATATATTATGCCATTGCACTGCGTCTTCGGGATGATAGAACAAGATTTGAAGGCAGAGAAGACAATCCTAACAGTGAAAGAATATCACGACGTATTCAAAAAGTATGTTAAAGTGAAAAAGCTTGGGGAAGATTGGGTATCTCGAAACTGGAGGGAAATGGCAAAAACCTACGTAAAAAATTTAGGATAGCTTCATTTCAAACAAATCTTCAAAGCTCTTCTTGCTTTGAAAAACCACTAGGAAAAATGTAGTTGTGGAAGGTAAGTAGCCTACAATAAAAGGAAAAAATTATTTAAATAGTGCCAGTCTCAAGCATATTCCTGTTGGTGTCGCAGTGAAACCAGAAAAGCTGAGCGATGTAAAAAATCTACTGGAAAAGCATTTTGGGCCAGAATGGCGCGAAGTTTCTAGTTTATCTTGGTATTCGAAGATGTTTGACACCCAAGGACGTCATAAACACCTAAATGTTGATGCTGAGGATTGCGAATGTTATGGTATGGACTAAGAAGAAAACTTTTTGATGGAGAAAATGAATATCTGATTATTAAAAATTTTCCTGTATATTAAATAAAATAAAAATTTGTATTAAAAACGGTTGTTTTTATTTAAGTAAGTTACAAAAGCGACTCATAACCATTCTTAGAATCAACACCGGCTTAATGTCAACTCTAAAGCTTACTATAGGCTAAACCCTTCAGGGGAATTTGATGAAATTTTTAGACCTTACAAGATATCCTAGTAAAAATATTATAAAAAAGAACCAACGTGACAGTTGATAAAATTTGGGCGCTACAGAAAACGGGCCTTCCTAAAAACTTTTTTAAATGGATTTTAGTCGTCTTTGTAATTAGGCTACTCACTTGTTACTTATCTGACTGTCAAAGACTGACTCATTATTAGATTAGCATGCTGTGTATTTCCATTGGAAATCATATTATTCAAATTTAGTACTCACTAAACTTAGTGGAAATTATCTGTATAAACGAGAAACTGACGCACTTTATTTCAACCAGTTTTAAGTATTTACGCATCAGATTAAAAACGGTATAGATAAGCTAAATGATTTACTTTGTAATAATAATAGAAACGGATATGATTTGTATAGGAAGTAGGTAACTGTTAAAAAAATATTAACATTAATAGGTATTTAGGAAAATAAATTGCAAAAAAAACATTACCTGCTTACACAAAACCATACAAATTACTACACGGACAGAAAGCAAAATGCATGATTCAAATTATAGTTTCCAATTAGACTCCGAACATTTGGCATCATTTAAAAATGCACTCCTTACTTCTATTTCTCACCGAAAGAACATTTTCGACATTTAAAAATAATCTCATCTCATCCAAATCTCATATACATTTAAAAATATAATATAGACAGAAGACAAAATGTTACTGTTAAAAATCAAGAATAATTTTTACTTATTATTGGTTATAACACCAAATTAAATAAATCTGATTGCGATACTTAATAAATTATCTTATTATTAAGTGATTACACTACGCTATTAAGCATTATATATATTTACGAAAATTATTACATACATACGTATCCAGCTTTCTGATCATATCAGTATCTATTATCCAGGAGCTGCATAGAATTGCTATTAAGATATTGTATAGTCGGTTCGCTAATTCCAGTCCGGACTGTCTAGTGAATTTAGTAATTATTTTTTTTGCGTGTTAAGGATCAGAAAAGAGTTGTTTGGGTGGGACTTATTTCGTTTTTTTTTTCACGTTAGCATATAGGTCCAAGGTCGAACCCTATTGACTTTTTTCTTATTCTTATTCTTTTTATGCAATTTTGCTTGTTCATTGGCGAATTAATACATCTATGGAAGGTTGTCAATACGTCTTTTGCCCGGCCGTCCGATACTTCTGGTGACATAACTCTTACTATTTTGACGACACGGGTCTCTCCCATTCTGCTTATGGGGTTATTCCCATTTAACTTTTTTTATTTATTGTCTATTCGCTTATACACTGTACGGTATATTTTCTTCTAATGTCTTCGCTTCTCTTTCGATCTCTCAGCGTATTTCCTGTAACTCTTCTCAGTACTCTCACTCTCATCTCTGCCGTTTCCAGTAGCCCTTGTGTTGTGGCTGTTGGGTCTTGTTTCTGAGGTATATGTCATTATTGGTCTTACACTGACTTTATAAATTCTTGACCTCATCTCAATGTTAATGTGT
This sequence comes from Diabrotica undecimpunctata, assembly GCF_040954645.1. Classification (NCBI taxonomy): domain Eukaryota; kingdom Metazoa; phylum Arthropoda; class Insecta; order Coleoptera; family Chrysomelidae; genus Diabrotica; species Diabrotica undecimpunctata. The sequence continues at coordinate 98,534,741 of NC_092804.1, read as the reverse complement.
CTGTTTCGCCATGTAGTGTTATTATTTCATCCTGTCAGTCTATTTGCTTTTTGTACTTGATTTCTCACTTCTTTGTCCAAGACTCCATAGCTTCACAATGTAGCTGCACATTAGTAATAATGGTATTTTATTTCCATTACTTGTTCAATAGTTTTCTAAAATGAGATTTTCATATTTTTTTTGCTCTTATGTTAAATCTATGGACCAGTCTTTTCAGACTATCTTTATCTTGGGCTATCAATATTGCGTTGTTTGCGTAACAGAATATTTTTACTTCTTTGTTTTCCATTCTGTATCTTTTTTCCTCATTCCGCTACCTATTTATATAGGTTCTGAACTTGTTTATCTATTCTGACTTCCATTTTGTTGTTTTGATAGAAGTTTTTCATAGTTTTTATAATATTTATGGAAACTTCTCTATTATACAGAAGATGGATTACATCTTTGAATCTAATGCTTTCTTTAAATCACTCAGACACGGAAATGCTAGTCTATTATGCTTTAGTGATTTCTCAGTAATTTGCTTTATGACGAATATTGCATCTGTACATGATCTTCCAGTACGAAATCCCTGTTGTTCATTTGCTAAACTTATCCTTTAATTTATTAGTAGTAGGTAGTATTTAACAAGTTTATACCTCTGTAGTCTTCTGGCTGTTTTTTATTACCTTTTTTGACTAGTAGAATTAGTTCGCTCGTTGTTAATTCTTCCGGTATTTTATTGTGTTTTATAATTTTATTGATTAATGCTGTTAATTTTCTGTCATTGCTGCTGTATAACATTTCAGTAATTCGTTTGATATTCCGTCTTTACGTGCTGCTTTTCTGTTCTTCATATTTTCAAGTATTTTACGAACTCCCTGTATATTTATATTAAGTTCTTCAATTGTGGTAATTTTTGATATTTCCGGTTCTAGCGTAGTTTCTTATTCCTCTGCATATAGCTTTTTAGGTAACCAATCCATGTATCCTTTTCTTGTATTTTGGTTCTATTAGTTCCATTACCTCTGTTCTTTGATCTCTTATAAAGCGCCATATTTATTTTTGCAGACCATAAAAATTATGTTCAACTGCTGTCGAAAAGCGTTCCCAGCGATTATTTTGTATTTTTCTTATATAAGTGCATGTGTTTCGTTTCTTATTATTTTGTAATTATGGTATGCCTCTTGTGTTTTGGTTGACATGTATTTCAGGTAAACTTTTTGAAGTTATACTTCTTACGCGCGTTCGACATTGGAAATTTGTACGGTAGTGAATTGGCAAAATCATTACATATGTAAGATATAGATAAGAGAGAGACAGAAGATATATTTTCTCTCTTTCTGTCACGAGAATAAAAATGTTCCTTTTGTAAATATATTTAATATTTATTAATATTATCATTATTTTTTTATTAATATTATTTTCATGGTAAATTAAACATCTGCTTAAGTAAGATATATATATTGTCATTTTTAAATACTTATTTATGAATAATACATTTTAATTTGTATTGTATTATTATATTGAATTATGTTGTATTGTATTGTATTTTTATATTAATAACATAATAAACAATGATTTTTACTGCAGAGTATGTGTAAAAATTTTTTTGCATTCAACTCCTTTCATACATATATGAAAATAAAAATATACATTTTCATCAAAATATTGATTAAATCCATTACTTACTCATATTACAGATCAAATGTTGTTTATATATAGCAAACGATGCACCATATACCTATATACCTAATTCTGTTTCTCTTTCTGCTTTCTCTTACTTATAGCATTACATATGTAATGATTGTGCAGATTGACTCCCATATAAATTTGTAACGGCGAACGCGTGTATAGAAGTATAACTTCTACCGGCAGTTCCACTGGACTGCCACACCCATTTTTTTGTCTAACGTACTTTATTATGTGAATTATATAACACAATATTGAGTACGTTTTGTGATTATATATCATTTAAAATATTGCTTATTCAACGTTATCATCACTTTTAACGATATAAAACTTTAATATGACGATAAAATAACGATTATAAAACGATAATATTAAACTTTATTCGTTTATTGAAACTATTCTCAAGAAACTTAAGCTAAATGCTACCAAAAACTTTTAGTTGGTTGCCTACATTTGTCGCAATTTAACGATATAAACTAAATTAGCCTAACTTCTTTATAAAATATATTTTTTTATATATAATAAAAACTTACTTTCCTCATACATGCGATAAATTTCTAAGCGAATTTGATTTTTGATGTTATCATTTAAGTCAGTCGTTAATTTCCTTTCGCGACTTTTCTTTTTCTTTTTTAAAGTGAGGATTATATTAGGTCCAACTTTATATTTATGCACACTTTTTCTAAGATTTTCAGACATTTGGATGTTAACTGAAATTTTGTTGTTATTAAGAACATTCGTAACATTTACATAATTCGATAAATACATTTTAATGATCAATTTATCTCAACAGGGTTTTCATTCGGCAGATAATTAAAAAAAATGGTAGGCATTTTGAATAAACCTTTGTGCAGTTTCATTACCTTGTAATTTTACAGCATTCTTACTCATCTAAAAATATTAACTTTTAAAGAACATTTTATCATATTTATTAAAGAAAAACTTACCAACGTATTAGCTAATGGAACAACCGCAAAACTTCGAATGTCCGTAATAATAAAATTCAAAATATATTTAACCAATTACCTACATAGAACTAACAAAAGAATTAAACAAAAATATTAAAACAATAAAACTATATTAAATAAAATGAACAATGCGAATAATACAAATATTTACTATAATATGTTAAATTGTAACAACTCAAATATTATATTTTAAATATACAGGGAAAATTTTATGGGTTGAGTATATACTTAAACTATTTAGAATAATTCTTTTTTTTTTTTTCAAAAGAAGAAGTCTGAAATAGTAGTATATTTGAGCTATTAATACTGAGAAGTAGGAATTGTGGTGTTGTAGGTTTCCGACTATGAATCTGTCAAAGTATGCCCGAGCTAAGCGAATGGACCTTAACAGTAGTTTTTTGTGACATCGCAGTGTTTGAAATGGTCTCGTAAAAAGTGTCGATGTTCAAAGTACCAAGATGCATTGACAATATTCCTTATCATCTGCATTTGCTAAACAAAAATTCAACTACAAAAATTATGTTAAAATATGCTTAATATTTAAACTCGCGCCAAACTGTAATACACTTCTGTTGATTGGTAAAATTTAATCAGCCATTGCTATTTTTTTTTTATATTTTGTTAAGTAATTGCTATCGTACTACTTGCTACCATAGCATGTGTTTTATATAGAATATTCAAAATGAAATCAACTCTATTTCTCGTAAAAATCGATTAATCATTGTATCACTTAAAATGTCAATACTTTCGTTGCAATTAGATATTTTCGTCGATCACATTAAAATCTTTTATTCTTTTAAATTATATTTTTCCTTGAATTAATATCCTGTTAACATCTACCAAATTTACTTCTTTTTTGTATTAATAACATTAAATCTTCAATATGTAAATTCGTAATAAACCCATGATATTGCCAGCAAATATTTAGGTCACACAGTTTCGTATTTTCTTAATTCCATAAAAATATTTAATTACCTAAGTTATTTCTTACCGGCATCTTTTCGCCACTTTTTATGTTTTTTTTTTATATTTATCAATATTCCTAAATTGCTTTAATGTTCTGCGAGATCATCTTACAAAAAAGATTCGTTGGTTTTAAAGGATCTCGCAAGTATCTACTTAATTTATTGAAAATTTATGTATACATCAAGTATCTGATTGCTATTTACGCCGTTTACTGTGACTTAAAAAAATTTATTTTGGCCAAAAGATCAAATTTAATCTTAAATATATTTTAAGGAATTATGTAAGAATTAGGTTCCATCTGAAAAAAGTTTTTAAGAAAATAAAAAAGTATGTGTGTTTGTATGTGTTCCAAAAAATATATGGCATTAGCCACACACATTGAGATTTAAGAAAAAATGGCGTTAGGTCAGTTTATTGTTTTATTTAACCCTCACCACACGTATATTTATTAAAAATATTTTATTATCATTTATTGTAGAAGATCTCTCTCGATAGAGATTAGGGCTAGAACAGAATCGTTTCTGTTCGTAGCCAACCGTTGCCACACCAACAACATCCCTCCATCTCAGTCTTAGTCTACCTCTACCCCTATTTCCTACTGTTGCCGCTAATAGGGTTTGTCTGGGTGGATAATTTTCATTTGATTTCGACACATGTCTAGCCCATCTAAGTCTACCTATTTTTATGAAAAAATTTACATCTGTACGATAAATTATTTCTTTATACTTCGAATTTATAATTTATACTTTATAATTTGAAATTATATCGCCTTCTCCTAATACTATTTTTACATATTGCGCTCATGATTCTGCGTAGTACCTTTCTTTCGAAGACGAGCAGACGATTTGCGTCTACTCTGGAGATGGTCCATGTTTCTGACCCATATGTCAGCACTGGTAGGATGAGTGATCCATATATTGTTAATTTGGTTTTTTGGCTTAAGTTCCAACAAGTAGTTGGAAACCATCTTTTAAGTCATCGTGTGGTGTTGTGATCAAATCTAAATTGTCAGCGTAAGCCATAATCAGCGTTGACTTATTAAATATTGTTCCCCTGTCGTGTACTCAGCATCTCTTATAAGTTTTTTTAATGCTATATTAAAGAGAAGATACGCCAGCGCATCTCCCTGCCTTAACCCTGTATATGTTTTAAATATTTGTGATATTATGCCTTTTATTTGCACTCTGCAGATCACTATACTCATAGTTGTTTTTACAAGGCTTATTCATCATCATTCAATCTTCGCTTATTCACTGCTGGACATAGATCTCCCTCATAATTTTCCATCTATTTCGATCTTGTGCCTCTTGCATCCAATTCCTATGACAACGTTTGAGATCGTCAGTCCAACGTGTTGGTGGACGACCACTGCTTCGGTAGGTATTATCTCTTGGTCTCCATTCCAGTATCCGCTTTGTCCATCTATTATCTGTCATTCGAGCCACGCTCGAATGACAAGGCTTATTAATTTCTGGGAAATGTTAAGTTTATTCATAGCTGTATACAATTTACATCTTAGAACGCTATCGTACGCTGACAAAGTTCTTAAAGAGATAACACGTATCAATGTTAAATTCAATGGTTTTTTTAAGATTTAATGAAGCACAAAATCTAGTCAATTGTTGACCTGTCTGGCCTAAAACCTCTTTAATATTCACCAAGGAGTTCTTTCACGTACGTACTTAAACGGCTGTTCGGCGTGGTGTAGAATATTTTGTATATTTTGTTCAGAAGAGTTATGTCCCCATAATTTTTAAATTTTATTAAACCTTCACTTTGTGCAATGGACATATGATTTTAGTGCACCATTATTCTGGTGCTTGTTTTTCTTCCCAGACTTTGACTATTACGCTGTGAATTTGGTGAATAATGCTGTTACTTCCATGTTTGATGAGCTCTGCAGGAATAAAATCTACTCCTGGGGACTTGTTATTTTTGAGGCCTAAAATTGCGTCTCTCATTTCCAATATTAAAGGAGGTTCTACGTGGATGTTATTTTTTGGCCTTTTGGGAACACATCATTTTACACTTCGGTACCAGGTAGTTCTTTGAAGCGCTCAACCCATTTGTTTGTACTGTGTCACTGATACTAACTATATGTACATTTTCGTCCCTACACATCGTCAGCCATATTTTAAATTCTTTTATTGTCTTACTAACGATGTTATGTTGTTTCTAATTTAATTTTTTCCTTTTAGTAATTGTAGCTTTTGCATAATCTGATTTCTTAAGGTCCGTTTTTTTCTTCGATGAACGCGTTCTTAGTCCTTCCCGAGTTCTTTGTTCGTTTGCTCGTTATCCCGTGTTCTTCTTTGTTTCATAAGTTAATACGCATATTTTTTTCTTATAGTAATATCTTTACATTTATCATCAAACCAACCGTTGCGTGGAGTGGGCTTTTCTGATCCTAGGACGTCATCTACCGCTTCCTTAATTGTTCTTCTACATATATCCCATTGTTCGCTTGCTGTCAAATTCTCATCAATTGTATTTTTATTTTTAAACTAATTTTGATACCTTTCTAATGTACGAGACTCTTTAAAGAGTTTTAAATTATGGCGAGTATTTTTTGTGTCTTTTCTCTTTTTGCGTTTGAAATTCTTGCTTGTATTTTGGCGCCTACTAAGAAGTGGTCTAAATCTATATTAGCCCTACAATGAGTACGTTCATCCATTAGATTAGAAAAGTGCCTGGTTTCTATTAGGATATGACTTATTTGATTTGTTGTTGTTCCATCAGACGAAGTATATGTTACTTTAAAAATATTCTTGTGGGGAAAGTAGGTACTTCCAACGACCATGCCCTTGGAAGCTGCAAATTCTATTATTTCATGTCGATTTTCGTTGGTAATATCATGAGAACTGCATTTTCCGAAGTATGGACCACATATATTTGCTTTCCCTATTTTTGCATGAACGATGTCGTTTCTGGGGCATCTGTTGTAGATGGTCTCTACTTCGTCATAGAATTGATCTTTGACATCCGCTTCTTTGTCTTTAGTTGGGGCATGTAAATTTATTACACTGATGTGTAATACATACCCCTTACTTTTAAATAACATATTCGTAGGCTTATTGGTTTGAAGTCCATGACACGTTGTTTTAATTTTTGTTAAGAAGGAATGCGGTCCCAAATTCATGGTTGGTCTTGTGACAGCTGTAATAAATATCACATTGTCTCTTTTGGATAATTTCTTGGCCAGTCCATCTTAACTCTTGCACAGCAGTAATTTGCGCTTTATATTGAGGTAGTATGTCTAATAATTTTATAAGTCTACCAAATTTATAAAGTATACGCACTTTCCATGTGTATGTTTTTAAATCGTTGTCCTCATTTTGTTATATTAGTCGTCGTCGTAAGTTCCGTCCAGTTTCTTTAGCTGTGGATCTAGTAACAATGTTCTTTTACAGGATAGATTTGATAGCTCTAAGCCCCACCCCCAAACCCAAAGGGCCACACTCTTCTGTTAGGGTTACCATACCATAGTCTGTTTTGGTTCGCGGGTGGTATTTTCTTTCGCACCTACCCACTGGTCCTAGAGGCGGTTAGAGGGTTTTCTATTCACCACCTGGTGTCGTGTCCGATGGGAAACAGACAACTTTAGACCAAACAAAGCAATTTTACTCATCTGAAAACTACAAAACAGGTTTAATTGCAGGTTATACTTTTTAAAGTAATAAAGAGTTAACAAAAATTACTTACCAAATCCCCATTGCAAAGACCGAAAAATTCCATGACTGGGTAGCGAAAAAAAAACCTAACGCTGAAGTAAGGCCTCAAACTATGGGAAGGTAAAAAGCTGAAAATAAAACCTATACGAAAACCATAAACAGATATAACATCTTATTTACTTACTTAGTCCTTAGCCTTTTTACCGTTAGGTGTAAGCCTGGTGGAGTTAAGTTTTGCACTGTTGTCTCCATGCTTTTCGGTCTTGTGTTAGATTTCGTGCACTTTCCCATGGTAATCCTTTCTTCTCAACTTCTTTTCTGATTTCGTCTATTCACCTAACTCTTGGTCTTTATCGTTTGTTTTTCACTTGCACTCTCGTTTAAAACACTCGTTTTGTTAATCTTTCATCCGACATTCTACACACGTGCCTGAACCATCTTAGTTGCCCCTCTACTATTTTTTCGTTTATTGGTTCTAGTTTTAGGTTTTGTCTCGTATTTTGTCTGTCCTCTTTCTGTTTGCTATTTTCCTTAGGAACCTCATTTCGATAGCATTGACTCGAGATTATTGTCTCCCAGTCAATGTCCATGACTCGCTATTATACATGATTGTAGGTCTAACTACTGATTAAACGACTGGCGTTTTTACCTTCTCCGGTATGTCTTTTTTCCCCAAAAATGTTGTTTTTATAGTGTTAAATAAGCTTCCTGTTCGTCCCATTCTCTCATTTATTTCCATGTCTTGTTCAGCGAGTTACAGTACAATGACCGCTACCATCCAGTAAGTTCCACCATGTGGATTCCAACACGGGGCTACCGCTTGAACATTCTGGACTAAATTGCGACGTATTGAACAGCAAGATCAGCAATTAATAAATTATAAAAACACCATGTTAAAATCAATATTTTTCAGTCTGATTAATTAAAAGTCTGATTTAAATTATTATTGTTGTTACTAAAATCTTTGTAAGTCGAAATAAAAGTTTTAATTGTGAAGTTCAGTTTTTAAAAAAGTGTTTTTCCCAAGAACATTCATAATTAGCGTTTGATTTAATTATTACACCTAGGTATTTAAAATGTTCCAGTTGTTCTAGTTGTTTTCCGTTTAGTTGTATGGCGTGTGTCTTTCTCTTAGTTATAATTATCATTATTTTTGTTTTCTCTGTATTTATTTTCATATTTATGTTTGACAGTTCTTCTTCTAAGATTTCCAGGTTGTTCTGTAGGCCTTCTCTGTTTTCTGCTATCAAAACCATGTCGTCTGAAAATAGAAGCTCTGATAGTTGAGTCTGTTTCATTTGCCAGTATCTTAATGTTAGTTTTCTCATTCTTCTCTTGACTTTCTTTATTGCTTCATCCAGTACCACTGAGAACAGCAGTGGGCTCAACACGCATCCCTGTTTGACGCCTTGACTTGTAGTAAATTCTTCGAATTCCTCGTTGTTGGTTCTCACCGTATTTGTATTATTATTGTACATATCCTTTAATACATCAATTGTTATCCTGTCAACTCCTTTTTCCTTAAATGTCCTCCGTACGTCCTTTTTTTGAATTCTGTCAAACGCCTTTTTTAGATCAATAAAGCATATATGTATTTCTCTATTTTTATTGATTACTTTCTCACTTATTTCTCTTACAGAATCCACATTCTGTATCTTCCATAGTTGGTTCTATTTGGGTTTTTATTTTTGTTTCTATTATTCTTGCGAATACCTTCCCAGGAATACTTGATATAGTAATAACTCAGTAATTATTACAGTTTCTCTTGTCGCCCTTTTTGTGTATTGGTGGTATAATGTCTTTCTTCCAGTCCTGTCGTATTTCTGCTCTCTTTATGATATCATTCATTAGTTCTTTCATGCTGTCCACTCCCTCTATTCCCATGAATTTTATCATTTCCGGGGTGATATGATCCTTGCCTGGTGCTTTGCCTAATTTAACTCTTTCAATTGCCTTTTCTAGTTTCTCTGTTGTTATGGGTTTTACTTTTTGTTCTTAATTTATTTCTTGTATCTCCACTATGTTGTCTACGTCTGTATGAGTTAGCTCTTTGAAATGTTCTCTCCATCTTTCCATTATTTAGTTTTCTTTTGTTAGTACCCTTTCCATTCTTCTCTTTTATATTCGGCATCATGTGTTCTTTCTTTTGTCTGCGCTGTTTTAATGCGCCATAGAAAAGTTTTTGATTTTCTCTATAATTATTTGTCATTTTTAGTCCAAACTTTTCCCATGACCTTTCTTTTTCTGCTTTCACAGATATTTTAACCTCTTTTTTTTTCTTTAATCTTCAGGGCGGTTTGTACTTAGATATCTCTTCCATTTTTCTTTTTTGTTCTTTACTTTCTTTCCTATTTCGTCCGTCCTCATTCAGTTCTCCTCATGATATTATTTACTATTTTTGTCTTCCCGCAAGTTTCCTTGAGATTTTCCCACTTTTCTTCTATACTTGCAGTTTTTGACCTACCTTTCAAAATATTGTCTAACTTTTCTTGGAATATCTTCTTATATCTTTCTTCTTTTAATTTGTAGCTTTTTACTTTTTCATTTACTACCTTTCTCCTCTTTTCTTCCTTTCCTTTTGCTGTTCTCATTCATATTACTAGATGATGATCACTGCCAATCTCTGAGCCTCTTTTCACTTTCGTGTCTTGTACTCTTTTCCATTTGTTGCTACTTACCAAAAAGTAATCTATGATTGATTTTTCATTTCTGCTTTCTTATACTTTCATGTATTTGTGTACTTTTTTATGTTTAAATTTGGCATATGTTATAACAAGATTATTCTTCATACATATTTCTATTATTCTTCCATTATTTTTGTTTACTATTTCTTCTCCTTCTTTTTCATGCATTACTTAATTCCATTGCTATTATTTCCGACTCTAATGTTTAGATCTCCCATTACAATTATATTTTCTTTCCCATTGTCAATTTGCATTTGGAGCTCCTCGAAAAATTTATTGTTCTCTTCCTTTTTTGCATCTTCATTTACTCCGTAGGCTATTATTATTGTCCGTATTTTCTCGTGTATCAGTTTCATTTTTAGCGATAATATTCTCTGGTTAACATATGTTTCTTCTATAACGTATTGTAGTCTCTTCGGTGCAATTATTATCCCTACGCCTTCTTTTGCTCTCTCTTTTTCATCAGCTCCTACCCAAAATAACCAATATCCTTTGTGTATTTTCTTAAAACCTCTTCCTTTCATTTTCGTTTCCGTTATTCCTAATATTTCTATTTTTTCTCTGATCATTTCTTCTAAAGTTCTACCTCTTTTTCATTGATGCTTCTTACGTTCCATGTTTCCATTTTTACCTCTCTTTTTTTCTGCAGTATATCTTTTATCTTCTTCCTATTTTCATCCTTGTTTACCTTTGCATCGTGCGTTTTCCTATCGTTATTCCTATTCGTCGCGTCATTGTCAGATCCTTTTCGTTGCTTTGGTCGTTATCAATATTCCCCTTGTGGGTTCAATTTTCTAGTTTTTTTGATGTTTTTCCAGTTCCCTTTTTAATTTGTTCCATCTCCATTCTTCTTGGTTGTACACCTTGTTGTAACCAATTTTGACGTCTTTGCCTTTCTCTTTTTCGTTTTTTGCAAAATTTCTTAGGTGTTTCTGCTTTTCTTTCTCTTCTCTAGTCAAGCCATCATTGATGAATACTTTCTCTCCTACGACGTTTTTTAGTTTATATTTTTTTGCCATGATCTCGTATTTTTCCTCTTCATTTCTTAGTTCTATTACGCATCTATTCTCACCTATTTTTTTTTATTGTTGTAGGTGTAATATCAATTTGAAGATGTTTATTAAAAAGTCCTTTTATTCTTGCTTTTAGGCTGCTTGGTTCATTTGTATCCATTTTTAGACCATTCATTACAATGTTGTTTTTTCTTCTATTTTTTTCGAATATTTTGACTGCTTTTTTCATTTCTTGTAACTCTCTCCTTATTTCTGAATTCTCTTTACTTATATCCTGATTTTCTTTTTTTAATTGTTCGTTTTCTACTGTCAGTTTTAGTAGAGCTTCGTTTGTTTTGTTTTGTTGGTCTTTAATTTCTCTGATTTCAGTTTTTATTTCTTTCTGTTCTTGCTTCATATCTTTTTGAGTTGTGTTCATTTCTTTCATCATTATTAATAACTCGTCTAATTTCTCAGATTCAGTTGGTTGGAATTTTGTAGGAGTTCCTGGTGTTTTTTGCCGTTTACAAAAAAATCTATATTTTCTCATTTTCTTTTTCTCCCTTCATCTGTAGAGTATTCGTCGCTGTCCATTCTTACAATATTTTCCTTGGACTTTTCTTGTTATTTGTGTATCTTATGTTAGATATTACATAATATACACAAAAGATCTTGCTGGTCAAAGTATGAAAAAATCTGCGAAGCCAAACGATCACTGTATACAATAAAATCTACAAGCTACTAGTGATTTAGAAGATATGGTGCGACATAATAAAATTAAGTATATACATTGTACAATTGTATATTGTATTTACTATTTATGAACTCTTTTATATAAAATAAATCTGGCTATTAGATCCCAACAATTGATTACATACTAAAAACTACGTTAGTATAATTTCTATTAGTTAGTCTTAAACACTTTAGGTAAATACTTATCACAATAATAAGTAAATGCGAACATAACAACGAAGAAGTATCACGTTATAAGATACTTAAATTCCAATGAAATATTTTTTCACTGAACCATACATACTTTTCTTTACGTTCAATAGAAACAAATATTCGACAACATACATCGCTTTTAAGACGACTAATTTTGTAGTGTCTATGTAAAGATCAGTATTTATGCATATTTCCTCAATTTAAAAGGCATCACGTAATCATTTCCAATTTTAGTTTGTTACTTTGTCCAAAAAATCAATTTATAAATTAGTATAATATTGATACTATAGTAGTGTCATTATAGTGTTTATTTGTATGTGTCTATTTATTTTTTCGGTAAAGAACTTCTGACATTAACAATATTTTATTCCTTGTATTTTATGATTATAATAAAAAAAAAATTGAACAAACCATTTACAGATATCAAGTTTTTCATAGATTTCCGAGTCGACTTCCATAAATTCAATAGATATAAAAACAACATAAAACAAGCATCATTTTAGTAATATAAAAGTTATCAGAAATTGAAAACCTTAATTAAAACCAACTTCCAAAAATTTTAACAACAGGAAGATCTACAATGGGATTTGAAAACTTTAGAATTATTTTAGACAGAGAAACCAAGAATAATTAACGAAGGTCCTTAGCTAATTAGGGTCTAAAAACAAGGGTATAATACGAGGGACCGAAGGAAAACTTTATTTATCAATTAACTTTAAGAAATGAACGTTAGAAATGAAAAGGTATTTATATTTTATTAAAGCAGTTTTAGATTTTAATACAACTAGATTTCTTACAATCAAAATAAAAATTTTAAATTGTTTTAAATTTATTCACTGCATCTTCTTTTATTCTCGCTGAAAATACTCTATGCTTAATTATATGTATGTAATAATGAAATAATTTTGTGCATAATAAGTTATTGTTTAGAATATAGAAATATTTTAATACAATTTTGAAATGTTGGTATTCTACGGTACAGAAATATTAAGAGAAAAGCCTTAAATTTAAGACTACAAACTTTGTGAAGAACTGATATACACATTGAGCCATGAGTGACTGTACATACTTCTATCTCATATGGACCCCCATATGGGAAATATCAAATTCTTACTAACAAATGTCTGCTCACATAGTTTAATATTATATAGAGCAAGTTGTAAATTTTAATTGATATTTTTTTGTTACAATTTTTGAATAGTAATTTTGATTTGTTTGATACTTTGGTAAAAGTTTACACTACTACAATCTCATTAAATGATTTATTAAGACTAAAAAAAATTAGGGCTGATCTTTAAAAAATAGCTAGTATTGTTTATACATAAAATTTTACCCTTTATATGGTTTTAAAAACTCTAATTAGACCTTTACATAGTAAACCAATCGACAAAAAAATGGCCAATTTTTTTGCAAACTCTTACTCAATATTTAATAAAAAAATTTAATCTACGTAAATGTTATGGTTTTAGTTCAGGAAATGTTCCATTTTCTTTTAAATAGTTAAACAATTATACAAATGTGTAATAATTCTAAACTCTACGTTCTGGAAATTTCCAGCTAGTAGGCAGCCCTACCACTTCCATCACAAAATCATTTAACAAAAATATTGTCATTATATCATCATCATGCTGGCTTTACAACCCTGCGTGGGTCATAGTCTCCTCAATAATTTCTCGCCAGTCGTCCCTATCCATCGCCTTTCTTCGCTAAGCACCTATTCCCATATTTCTCATGTCTTCATCGACGTTATCAAGAAACTTTGTTCTGGGTCTTCCTCTTCTTCTCTGACCCGTGGGTCTATCAAGGAGCGTTTTTCTAGCTAGGTCATTTTGTTTCATCCGTATAACATGTCCTACCCACCTCAGACGTCCTATCTTAATATGTTTTACGATATCAGGTTCCTGGTATATTTTATAAAGTTCGAAAACCTCTCCACACTCCATTGTCATTTACTGCTCCATAGATTCGCTTAGTTCTTTTCTTTCGAAACATCCTAACATGTTTTTATTATTTTTTAAGTCTAGGTATCTGAACCATATATAAGGACTGGGCGTATTATTGTTTTGTAGAGTTTTATTTTTGTATTGAGCCCAAAATAGCATCTGTCGGCGGTGCAAATTCTGCGGTTTATCTCTGCGATAGTAGTATTCCCAGTGATAATGAGCACTCTCAGGTATACTAATTCGTTCATTGCTTCGATGACGTCGTTTTCTATAACAATTGGTCGTAGGATTTGAGGTTGCGTGCTTTTTTTCATATATTTCTTTTTGTTGGTGTTTATTATTAAAGCCATTCATGTAGCTGATTATTTTAATGTTACATACGCCTCTCGTACAGCGTTTTCCGTTCTACCAACAATATTGATATCATCAGCATACCCCAGGATTTGCACCAATTTATTATATATTGAACCAGTGGTTGTGATTTGTGATATACGTATTACTTTTTCAAGAGCTAGATAGAACAGTATACAGGAGAGAGAGTCTCCCTGGCGCAGCCCGTTATTTGTTTTAAAAGGTTCAGACAGTTCTCCTGAATTCGTATTCTACATTCAACTTTTTTAAGAGTGAGTTTTGTAATCATGCATATGTAAGTGTTTTTTCCAAAATTTGTTTTAGGGTTGTAATCTGATAAATTGTTGGTTTACCACCTATGAAACCAGCCTGGTATTTTCCTACTATCCGTTCTGCATATGGTGCCATACGGTGACATACTACTGTGAAAAATATTTTATATGCTGCATTTAGAAGCGTAATTCCTCTGTGGTTAGAGCATTCAAAGATAACTTTTTTTTTGTGTGTGGTACAAAGTATTTCAATATTCTAATCATTGGGAAGGAATTCCGCCTTATTTTTTTACCAAAACGTGATGTAGCATTTTCCGATTAATTTAATTAATTACAATTGCTTACACCGTCTCCAACTTGTAACTTTCCAAAATTAGGAAAATATTGATATTCTGTGTCAGTTCTTGCAAATAAGATAATAGCGTCTAAGAGACAGAAAAGCGAGAAGAACGCAAGTTACGCAGGATTACAAAAATAGGCGACATCATTATTGTCAAGAAAGACCACAATTTATTCCGAGAAAAAAATATGAAAACCGAGAAAACAGAAGAAAAAATTACGAACTAAGGAACTAAAAATGGAACAGAGACAGATTCAGGGAAAATCCTAATAGGAACACGTATACAAATTCTAGAGAAAATAACAATTACAGGAGAAGAAATGAACAAGGTTTTCGGGACAACAGATACAACTCGGAAAGATCAAGAGAAGTAAGAAGAGAAGTAAATAACACGACAGTGGAAGAGTATATGCAAAAGAGACAATATGATGACAGCAGAAACACGGAAAACAACATGAGGATTTTCACGAAGGCGCTCACTAAAAACGAAAAAGCAAACCGGAATTTTTTGTCACTCCAAGGAATTTATAAAACTGACAGGACACAAGGAAAAAGAAAATGAATAAAATTTAAATTTTGTGATTGGACTTATCAATGAAACACCTATCAAAATTTTGATAGGTCCAAGATCTGAAATATCGCTGGTAAATAGGAAATTAACAGAAGAAGTTCATTTGACAAATTTACTTTACAAAATACTAGTGGACGCGAACAAACGAATATTGGCAACAATAAATAAAGTCATACGAATTAAGGTACGACTGGTAAAAAAGTATTTTTTGCTACAATGTGTGATCATGCCTAATATGTCGCATAATATGATAGTATGCGTAGACGAATTGTCGGAAAGCCATGTAGTGATGGATTTTAAAAAGAAAACAATGAAAATTAACGATGAAGTGATAGAATTGAAAAAAAAATTTGGATAAAGACAAGGATTATGATAAAAGGAATGCGGATGAAGTGGATAAAGAAAATGTGGTAAAAATAACTTGGCAATGAAACAGGAACAAAGAAGCAGAAGAAGGCGCAATCAAAGAAAAAAAAAGAAATTAATGACTGGAATTCATTGAATGAACAAAGAAATGAATACAGGCGAAGAAGAAAAGGAAAAGGTAGAAAATATTAAAACAGGGCATTCATAAAAAAAGACGAGCCCAGAAGAAGACAAGAAAAGGTTAAGATAAATGATTGACGAAATGTTTGCCTCAAATTCCTCCAACGAGACGTGTCCAGAAAAAGAAGAGATAAGGATAAGAGAAAACATTCACACATAGGATATATGAAAAGAGATGAACATAGTCGAAAATACAGAGAATAGAGTCGAAACAACGGTATTTGAAAATGGGATGTACAAAGACGAGGAGACAGAATACACTGTAAACATGTGTAAACAAGATAAATAGAACTAAATTTGGAAAACTTAAAGTTAAAAATTTGGAAAATTTTCTGTCGAAGACATACCCGATCCCATATAAATGTCGACAAGATGTGAAAAAGGAAATAGAGACAATTTAGAGACAATCAGCTTATAGGAAGATGTGATTCACCTTATGTTAATCCAATAGCCATAGTAAAGAAAAGCAATGGTGAATTGAAGCTTTGTTTAGATGCGCGAAATATTAACCAACATACTGTTACGATAAATATCCTGGCCTAAATACGATAAAATAACTATAAATATATGATGACTAATTCTGTTTTGTTGTAGAAATTTCGGCGGAGGTCTAGAACCAAATTATGGTGAATGAGCCGGTCTGAGCTTCTGGATCTTTCGATGCGAGACGACGCTGTTCTCGAATATCAGGATTTCATATAAAATAACCGAACTTTGATTGAAGAGGACAGTTAATCCTGAAGACGCGCTCGCGAATTAATTGTTACGTACGGATATATATAAATTATTGTCAGATAAGTTAATATAAATAAAAAATAAATAAAATCCGTAAGTGTTATAAATATTGAACCTTTTAATAAATTCACAACAAATGGTGTCAGAACAGTGGAATACTTAAGATAAATTGCGAAAATAAATTACAAGTGAATATAAAATAAATTGTGAAAATGGCTACGATTTATGAGCTGACAGTGACTAATTTAAGAAGACATCTCGAAGACAGAGAATTAGCTTCTACCGGAAAAAAGGCTGAGTTAGTCCAACGACTAAAGAACGCTTTGCTAGAAGAAGGACTAGATCCAGAGACTTATATATTTGAAGATGCTGTCCTCTCGTCGATTTCGAAAGTTTCTGGTGACATCGCATCATTAGAGAACAAAGTTTCTGGCGATATTTCGAAAGTTTCTGGTGATATCGCATCATTAGAGAACAAAGTTTCCGGCGACATCGCTTCTTTGGAAGACAAAGTTTCTAACGAGATTTCTTCGCTGGAAAGCAAAGTCTCTGCTAATATCTCTTTTGAAATCTCTAAAGTAACTTCTGAGATGTATGCCCTCGACGATAGAATGTCTTCGTTAAAAAACCAAGTTGCTGCCGATATGTCGGCCTTCGAAGAAAAGATTAAGGAGATGGAAAGGAAGATGGAGGAAACAGGGACAGCAGAGAGAGGAAACAATCCAATTACAGTAGAGACAAAAGAAGACGAGACGAAATGTAAGTTGGAGACACGGCCGAAATTTGAAGGAAGTGGAGGTTCTATTCATGTTAAAGTCCCAACTTTCGACGGAAAATCATCATGGAACAACTACATGAAACAGTTCGAATCAGCCGCAAGAGCGAATGAATGGTCTGAAAAAGAAAAGGCTGTAAACCTGACTATCGCTCTTCGAGGAGATGCCTTAGATGTGCTTCAGACCATAGCCGTAGAGGAGACCGATGATTTTGAACAACTGAAGAAGAGGTTAAATATGCGATATGGCCACGAACATTTGGAGCATGTATATCAGTCGCAGCTTAAAAATCGTAGACAGAAGAAAGATGAGGCTCTTCAAGAATATGAGGTAGATATTGCCAGATTAGTACGATATGCTTATCCAACAGCTCCCGAAGACATGATGGAAAAATTGGCCGTTCAAACGTTTATTGATGGTCTTCGTGATCATGAAATACAGAGAACACTGCGATTAGCTCGTCACAAAACGCTGGTTGATGTCTTATCCGCCGCCCTCGAATACGAGTCAGCTACGCAGGCCTCTGGCGGATACAGTAAAGTTAGGACTGTAAAAGAGGAAGGAGATGAAGATAAACTTGACCAGCTCGTTAATATGATGAAAAGTATTACATGCAAGAAGACGAAGACCATAAAATCAAGAAACTCACCATCAGGAAAACCAGAACGAGTCGGCTTTAGGGAAGCAGCTTCGACCCGGAACCTTTCCAAAGACCCTCTTATACTAATAGCCTCTTTGAAATGTCGTGAAGATAGTGTATATGTAGATGGAGAAATAAATGGTAGAAAGCATACGTTGTTGGTGGATACCGGAGCGACCAGAACCATTATACGCCCGACAGTTATAAACAGCCGAAAGAAACTGTTACCAACGAGGTTGCGACTTCGGACCGCTACAGGTGAAAATGCCAACATTCATGGAGAAATCCAGGTACAATTGGGAATTGGAGCAGAAAAGTTCGTCCATACAGTTATAGTTGCTGACATCGAAGAGGATGTTATATTAGGAATGGACGTAATGAATATGCATGGATTCCAATTGGATTTTAGGAATAAGGTAATCAAAGTTGGCAACGAGGAGGTATTTCTTCATCCACATAATAACAACACTGTGCAAGCAGCCATTAAAGAAGATACAGTCGTGCCTGCGAGAAGCGAAACGATCATAGTAGCGCGACTACAGGGAATTGTAGACGAAGGGACACCTGTTATGATGGAGCCTTGGAACCACGACGATGAGGTTGGCCGTGGAATCATAATTGGAAAGGAATTGGTGACTTCGGCTAAAGAAATTCCTGTGAGACTTATCAATTTCAACGACTACCCAGTGACCATCAAGAAAGAGACAAAGGTAGGAACTTGTGTACCTGTGACATCCATAATCTGTCAGGCGACAACATCTGATAATTCGAACGACAAATTCGGCCAAATGGTTGCAGTTGCAGGACAGTCTCTAAATCAGATGGAGAAAAGGAAATTAAGGGAATTTCTTCCGCAGTACCGTGACATTTTGGTACCGAAAGGAGATAAGACGGGAAGAACTACCGTTGTTAAGCATAAAATTGATACTGGTAATGCTAAGCCAATTCGTCAAACAGCTCGACGATTACCACAGGCGAAAAGAGAGGAAGCTGAAACGATTGTTCAGGAAATGAAGAAAGACGGGGAGATAGAACCTTCTACGAGCCCATGGGTCTCTCCGGTGGTCCTGGTTAAGAAGAAAGACGGAACGACGAGGTTCTGTGTGGATTACCGTTTGCTGAACAACGTTACCAAGAAAGATAGTTATCCTCTACCTCGGATCGATGACACATTGGACACATTGGCTGGAAGTAAATTGTTTTCTACTTTGGATTTGAAGTCTGGATACTGGCAGGTAGAAATGGACCCAGTAGATAAAGAAAAGACAGCCTTCACCACAGGATCTGGATTGTGGCAATTCAACGTTATGCCATTTGGACTCTGTAATGCTCCTGCGACATTTGAGAGGCTTATGGAAAATGTGTTTAGAGGGTTATCTTGGAAAACATGCCTGGTTTATTTAGATGACATAATCGTCTTGGGGGAGACATTCGAAGATCATTTGAGGAATTTAGAAAACGTTTATAATCGACTTAAAGCTGCCCAATTGATGCTAAACCCCAAGAAGTGCCAGCTATTTCAAGGTAGAGTCAATTATCTGGGTCATATAGTCAGTAAAGAAGGAGTAGCCGTGGATAAGGGAAAAATCGATTCCATTAAGGAATGACCAAAACCAACTGACAAACATCAAGTGAGAAGTTTTCTTGGACTATATACTTACTACCGGAGGTTTATTAAGAAGTTTGCAGATATCGCTAAGCCATTAACGCGACTTACAGAGGAAGCAAGAGATTACCGCTGGGATACAGACTGCCAAAATGCCTTTGAGACCTTGAAAAAGCATTTAATAACAGCACCAATTTTAGGGTATCCACTGCCAGAAGGAGAGTTCATCTTAGATACAGATGCAAGTAATGTGGGAATTGGAGGAGTGCTGTCTCAGATTCAAGGAGGACAGGAACGAGTCCTCGGATATTTTAGTAAAGTTCCTTCAAAACCTGAGCGGAATTATTGTGTCACCTTTATGGTAGGAAGTTTCTAATCCGAACCGACCATGCCGCACTTAAATGGTTGATGCAGTTTAAGAATCCAGAGGGTCAGATAGCCAGGTGGATCGAACGACTCCAAGAATACGATTTTAAGATTGAGCACCGGGCCGGAGTTAGCCATAGAAAAGCTGATTCTCTTTCCAGAAGGCCATGCCCAGCAGAGTGTTCCCACTGCAACTAAACGGAATCCAAGGAAGCAGCAGTGCTAAGAACGACGATTGTCAACGACGACTGGACTAAGATAAGGGAAGAACAAGAGAGAGATCCAGTTATACAGAAAATCCGAAAATGGAAAGAGGAAAACCGTCGACCACCTTGGCAGGAAATATCAAACCTATGCTCAGTAGTTAAGACGTATTGGGCCCAATGGGACTCATTTATCATCGAAGATGGCTTGCTCAAACGAGTCCTGGAAAATGATGACGGTTCAGAGAAGAGAAGACAGTTGGTGATCCCAAAGAGCAGAATAGCCGAAGTACTTCGTCAGTTACACGACAGTCCATCGGGAGGGCATTTTGGTGTAAAGAAAACCCTTCAGCGAATTCGGGAACGATTTTATTGGATGAACAGTTCCAACGATGTAAAAGACTGGTGTAAGAAATGTACTATTTGTGCCACGAGTAACGGGCCTTACCGAAAAAGGAGAGCTCCTATGAGACAATATAATGTTGGAAGCCCGTTTGAAAGAATAGCTTTGGACATCGCTGGGCCAATTCCAGAAAGTAAAAATGGAGGCAGGTACATGTTGGTAGTAATGGATTACTTTACTAAGTGGGTCGAGATTTACGCACTTCCCGACCAGAAGGCCGCCACCGTTGCAGATAAGTTAATCCAAGAATATATCAGCCGATTTGGAGTGCCTTTGGAGATACATAGTGACCAGGGCAGGAACTTCGAAAGCGATCTATTCCAAGGAATATGTGATAGACTAGGCATGAAGAAAACAAGAACTACAGCATATCATCCGCAATCTGATGGTATGGAAGAGCGGATGAATAGGACAGTCGGCAAGTATTTGACACAGATGGTGTCCGATCATCAGCGAGACTGGGACCAATACCTTCCGTTCTTCACAATGGCCTACAGATCTGCTGTTAACGAATCAACAGGCCAGACACCAGCCAGAGTCCTATTCGGACGCGAAATGCGACTACCTTGTGATCTAGAATTTGGGTGTCGACCTGGAGAAGATGTAGCAGGTGAAGATTATGTGATCGAATTACGAATAAGAATGGACGATGTACATGAGTTGGTCCGTTCCCACCTTCAGATCGCTAGCGACCGAATGAAGAAACGGTACGATACACAAGCCAAAAAGGGTTGCTTTAAGAAAAACGACAAGGTCTGGCTCTATAATCCTAAGAAGCGAAAAGGTTGTTCTCCCAAATTGCAGCAGTTTTGGGAAGGCCCATACCTAATTATGGAGAAGATCAACGATGTCATCTACCGAATAAGCAAGATTCCGAGGGGAAAGCCGATGATAGTACACCATAACCGGTTGGCGTCTTTCGAAGGTGACCACGACGTAGATGAAGAAGTGGAAGTAAACCAAGTCCACGATGTGTCTGACCTCACGTTTGAGGAATTCATGGGTGCCTATGGAGGTACCGGTAAAGCGAGACATGGTGTTACCACTGAAGAAAAGCAAGATCTACTCGCGCTCCCCGCTGACTACTCGCTGGCCCTTACCATCCCGGCCAGTATCAAAGACGCACCAGGGTTGGCATCCGTCTTTCGAAGGAAGTTTGGTCGAGTTGCAGAACTTCAATGTCAGGTGCCAGCTCCCGGTAAAACCTTGAAACTCCAAGATGCATCGCGTTACCTTTTCTACCTGGTAACAAAAGACACTGCCTGTGACCAACCTACCTACCGAGATGTATGGGAAGCCTTACTTCAATTGAGAGAGCACGTACTAGAGTCCGACGTGCAAAAGTTAGCCATGCCAAAGTTGGAGTGCCGCCAATTAGATTGGAAGGTTATCCGAAATATGGTGAAGGAGATCTTTAAAGACACCGAAGTCCAGGTGTTAGTCTGTTGCAATCCGCATAGTTACTGGTGCGGAGAGAAAACCGTCCCTTGTCATTTTTATACAACTGGAAGTTGTAAAAGAGGGTCCAGTTGCCGATACCAGCATACAGTTCCGGTTCCAGTCCCGACAAGGTTCCAGGAGGAACCATCTTTTAAGAGGGGGGCAATGTTACGATAAATATCCTGGCCTAAATACTATAAAATAACTATAAAGATATGATGACTAATTCTGTTTTGTTGTAGAAATTTCGGCGGAGGTCTAGAACCAAATTATGGTGAATGAGCCGGTCTGAGCTTCTGGATCTTTCGATGCGAGACGACGCTGTTCTCGAATATCAGGATTTCATATAAAATAACTGGTGAGAGCGTGAGTCAATTTATAATATATATATATATATATATATATATATATATATATATATATATATATATATATATATATATATATATATATATATATATGTATATATATATATATATATATATATATATATATATATATATATATATATATATATATATATATATATATATAGATATATATTTTTTTAGTGGATTTTCCTAGTCTTAGGTTCATAAAAAAATTTGATTTGATACTAAGACATTTTCATATATTTTTTCGACGTTTCGGCAGGAAATCCATGCCTTTTTCAAGAAGTAATATTGACTAAAAAAGCATTTTATGAAGGACATAATACGGTTTAAAAGTTAAACTTTTGACTAACCAAGCATGTAAAAATTTGGTACTAACAAGTAGACGTCACAATTAAAATAATATTAAAAACATAGGACATACCCACTAAGTCTATTGTCGTCCGTCAGTGTTCGAATATTGTAGCAGCCAAATTGTTGGATAGTCAAATTTGTCACTAAGTCACTACATATAAAATGTATTTTAAATCTAATGTGTTGTTTATTGAGATTAGTTTATCGTTTAAACAACCAGTTATTTTAACATCATAGGCGTTCTGAGATTGTCTTTTTATGTGTTTTTAAATTAAGTTAAAATATATTTTGTTCAAATTTTTGACATCTTTTTTATCATTTATTGCATTATTATTTTTTTTTATTTGCATAGACTCTAGAAGCTCTCTCTTCTTCCTGTTGGGTTCACTTTTTAGGATCTTGGTTTTCTTAAAATCAAATTTATGTTTTTTTTTTTCGTTTTCATGTTTTGTGAGGGCGGTTGAGTTTGTCATATTTGTGGGAACGTATTCTTGAGTTAAGTAGCTGACTGGTTTGTCCAATATAAACTCCATCACAATTCGAGCAGGGAATTTCATATACAACATGCGATCTTTTTAATAGAGGGGTTTTTGTTTTTAATCTTGTAAAATTCTTTTTCAAAAGATTGTGCCCTTTATGAGCAACCATAATATTATGTTTGGACAGAAGATTTGCAATTTGTTCTGATAATCCTTTTATATAAGGAAGAGACATATAGTTTTTCTTTACCGTGTTGGTTTCATTGTTATTATTGTTATTGTAAAATTTATGCAGTCGCGATTTGAAAGTGTTGTCGATAAGGTGGTGTGGGTATGAATTAAGTGTTAGTGCTGGTTTTGCTTTTTTAATGGCCTGAGGTCTATTGATAGGATCGGATAATCTAATAGAATAAATAAAAAAAATATATGAAAATGTCTTTGTATCAAATCAAATTTTTTTATGAACCTAAGCCCAAGAAAATCCACTAAAAAAAATATATATATATTTATATATATATATATATATATATATATATATATATATATATATATATATATATATATATATATATATATATATATATATTAAGGTTCAAGAACTAAACTCAAACTATATATATATTATATATATTAATTGATTTTGAGCAATCATATAATAGAGTTCCTCAAAAGGTTTTGTGGTGGCTGCTTAATAAATCAATACCTGAAGAGTCCCAAGGAATATGTAAACTGAATACAAGGAATATGTAAAAAATAACTGAGTCATATATGGGAAAGTAAGAACTAGTGTTAGGACAGGTATGGGAGAGAATGCATGTGAAAGTGAAATTTCATTAAGGTTCACACTGGAAACATAGGACAAGCTCTCGAGAAAAAAGGTTTAAACATAATATGACAAAAAAAAGTATTTGCGTTCGAGTTGTTTATAAGTTAGAGTTACCACTACAAATCAAATGATAATTTTGGATAGTAAAATAATTGTGAAAAATAATAGATTTTGGTACCTAGAATCGGTACTATACCATAATGGGAAAATAGATGGAGAGGCTTCTAGTAGTGTTAGGTCGAGATAAATGAAATTGTAGGAAACGAGTGTTTTGTTGTGCAACAGAAAGTTTCCAATTAAACAGAAATAAAAATTATATAATACTGCTATAAGACGATCTATGATAT
Source organism: Diabrotica undecimpunctata (assembly GCF_040954645.1). NCBI lineage: Eukaryota > Metazoa > Arthropoda > Insecta > Coleoptera > Chrysomelidae > Diabrotica > Diabrotica undecimpunctata. The sequence continues at coordinate 98,510,275 of NC_092804.1, read as the reverse complement.
TTGAAACTGAATGTTTAGCAGATAAAAAGAAACAGAAGCCATAAATTAATGTAGAAAAAATGCTTAGATGGATGAGTGAAGTTCCAAAAAAGGATAAAACTAAGAATGTGTATATTAGGGGAAGTCTAGTCTTCCACTAATTAAAGCCCCAATAAATAAAGATAAAAATATATTAATAAATATATATATATATATATATATATATAAACTTAAATAAATATATTCATAAGGGACGGATACTGATAGAAATGTAAGATTAAAATATAACAGGTTACAGTTATATGATCAACAAAGTTTAAATACATTTTTACGTTAAATAAAATTAAGTATATTACAGAGAAAGTTTATTTAATATTAGTAAATTATTAAAAAAGGACAATGATTATTATAAAAGAAGATTATTAATTTAATAATTAATGAAGAATACGATTCATAAACGAACAGGACCAAGAAAATAAGCTATATAATTTTAAAAGATAGTACTAGAAGACCCAAAAAATGTAAACTAATAAAACTCCTAATTAAAAATTTAATTATTGTATCCTTATATATTAACCTAACAAAATTTTCGTCTTTGGCATCATTAAAAAAATCCTTTTTCTCAAAGAAACGAATTTAGCAAATTTAAAAAAGGTCAAACTTTGAAGTATTCTGCATATTGATTTTTGAATTAGAGCACTTTGGAATATTTTATCTGAAAAGTTAATTAATATTAATCACCTATAAAATGGTTATAAGTTTATTCCAAATTTAGTTAAATATTTGCTTAAAAAAATAACGTAACATTAAGAGATTCTAATCGTACTTCCCTTTAGTATGCTAATAGTCTGGGAGGTAGTGTCAAATTTTAACTGTGATTTTGGCACGGATTTTATTTTGGTGTTTATTTTGGTGGTTAGTACTTGTTTGATAACGAAAATGTCTGTCAGCTGACGCAACTCCGGGACTTTTAGGCAAGAAAAAATATGAGTAGATGAATAAAATGGTTTTCGGACTGTTTTTGGACTATCAACAAGCAGTTAAATTAGGAATAATATTTATCGCGGGTGATGTTCGACAATCCAATTTCATAGTCGTTACGCTATCGCGAAAACAGTTACCAAAAGTCAATTAATATGTAAGTTTTATTTTTATTAATAATAAAGGAACAATTATTTTTAAAACGTTCCAACGTTCGCAAAATGAACAAGCAAGCGTTATGTAATGCATGGATTCAATCAGAAAATAATGCTAAGAAACAAAATGGGTAATTCCAGCAATAATTGACACAAGTCGGTGGGGTCACTCTCTCCGATTTGGCTGAAATTTTACACACATGTTTTAATAGACAAAAAAACATGATTGTCAAATTTTCAGACCTTAGTATTTAAAATGACGGCTGTGGCGCACTATTGAAGTTTCACGCTTTTTGTCAATTTTTTTTTTGTGTTTCGCCGATTTTTTTAGTACAACGAGCTAAATATGCTTAAACAAATATCCACTATATGTTTTCCAATGTAAAATTTCCCGCTGAACACGATCCCGGTGTCAGAATTGCCATATGACGTCATGTAAAGCCACAAAATGCGAAACAAAGCGCTTTTTTTGAAAAATTCATATCTCACAAACACCTTCTTTAATTTTTTTTAAATTTTCGCAAAAGACACCTTAATACAAGTACTTTCGAATAAAAGTTGTCTCAGAAAACCTTTTTATATGATTGAAGCCGCTGCTATAAAAAAATGTCTATAAAATAAAAGTATAAAAAACGCGATTTTGCTGCCTTTTTTAGCGCTCTTCCTTCGTTTTTCAGCTTCCACATAACTTTAGAGGTTTTCTGACAACGAATTCAAATTCTACAGAAAATTTTACATAAAAAATGACTATTTTGAATTTATTTTCCACCGATTTTACCGTTTTATAGGGGGCGACACATTATTAAACATTAAATTATACATTATACTGACCATTATAATATTTGTTCGTCTATATACACAAGGGTGTGTGTGTGCGTGAGTGTGTACATATATATGTATATAATATGCTTATATATATATATATATATATATATATATATATATATATATATATATATATATATATATATTATCATAATTAAATAAATCACCAAAGCTGTTATAATTGTGATATAATATTACTTTATTGTAATATAACAGTACTTTATTTATCATTTTTCTGTTTTATAGAGACCAAAGTTAAATTTTGTCCTGCCTAATTTTACTTGAAGGTGATTTTTATGTTCGCACACAGTTACATCATTTAGAATATAATTATAAGGAACTGTCAGTTGTACATTTATAGCTTGCCACGCATAAACATTTGGTTTGATTTCTGGTAAAATTGATATTTCAGCTTCCATATGTTCTTCAGAAAGTTTATCAATATATCCTATAACTGTGTGTGAACATAAAAATCACCTTCAAGTAAAATTAGGCAGGACAAAATGTAACTTTGGTCTCTTTATAAAACAGAAAAATGACAAATAAAGTATTATTATATTACAATAAAGTAATATTATATCACAATTATAACAGCTTTGGTGATTTATTTAATTATGATAATATTTATATAAGCATAATGATAATATATATATATATATATATATATATATATATATATATATATATATATATATATATATATATATATAAATATATATATACACGCACACACACACACCCTTGTGTATATAGACGAACAAATATTATAATATGTATAATAATAAAATACTAGCGCAAAAAATGTATCGGTTACAGCGCGCAATTCTGCGTTTAATATTGTGTCGCCCCCTATAAAACGGTAAAATCGGTGGAAAATAAATTCAAGATAGTTATTTTTTGTGTAAAATTTTCCGTAGAGAGTCAGAAAACCTCTAAAGTTATTTGGAAGCTAAAAAACGAAGGAAGAGCGCTAAAAAAGGCAGCAAAATCGCGTTTTTTGCACTTTTATAGGGCGCAGCGGCTTCAAACATATAAAAACGATTTCTGAGACAACTTTTATTCGAAAGTCCTTGTATTAAGGCATCTTTTGTGAAAATTTGAAAAAAATTTAAGAGGGTGTTTTTGAGATATGAATTTTTCAAAAAAAAGCGCTTTGTTTTGCATTTTGTGGCTTTACATGACGTCATATGGCAATTCTGACACCGTGATCGTGTTCAGCGGGAAATTTTACATTGGAAAACATATAGTGGATATTTATTTAAGCATATTTAGCTCGCTGTACTAAAAAAATCGGCGAAACACGAAAAAAAAATTGATAAAAATCGAAGAGATTGACCCCACCGACTTGTGTCGATTATTGCTGGAATTACCCAAATATAGATAATCAGCGTTTAAATTAAATAATTATCGCAATTAAACAAAGATTAGCTCAGCTTGAGAATACCCAACACGATACAGGGCAACAGCAAAAATAAAAAAAGCCGATATAACAAAAAACGATGGAAAATCAGACAAACCTGAATACTGGACCAATGAAAAGGACTTGGCAAATGAAACGAAGTGGATAAATGAAGAAAAAAGGAAGACAAAAATGCGTAAAATGGATACTTCATTATCTGCTCCTTCTTAGAGAAAGCAATAGCACAAAAACAGATTTAAAACCAAAAACTGTCACCACCGATTGTAGTGGAATGTGTCAAAAATACTGCCAACGTAAGTAAGTCTCTAGTCTATGCTGGTATTAAATTCACCATAAAAGCCCTAAATAGTGAAGTCATAAAAATTAATACACTTGACAGTGATCAATACAGAACACTAATAAAGAGTTATACGAGTAAATTTTTGTATCATACATATGAAAATAAACAAGAAAGGCAGATTAAAGTAATGGTTAAAAAACTACATCATACTTGTTAGCCACAGGGCATAATAAAAGAGCTACAAGAGGATTTAATGCTATTCAAGCTGACAAGAAACTGAAGTGGAGAACTAAAAAAACCTCCAGATATGTTCATCTTGACGTTCAGACAAGATGAAAATATTAACAAAATCTTTAGAATAACTGACCTATTAAGCATACGAGTTAAAATCCAACCACTAAGGAGTTTAAAGTTCGTACCACAGTGCAAAAGATGCCAGGCCTATAGTCATACCTGGAAATATTGCAATAAGGAACCAAGATGTGTTAAATGCATTGGTAAACACCTTACAACAGATTGTCAAAAACTACCACTTCGTAGATCTGAATAAATCATAGGTAGATATTGGACATACTGTCAATTATTATGAATGTGCGGTACTTCTGTATCGTCATTTCCACCACTGCACATTAACCATGTTTTGTTTTACTGTACCGAACTAAGTTTCCAAGCAAAGAAATATACAAAAGATTATCATCATAAAGAAATAGATGAAACTCTGTTCGAAAAATTAGTTTCAAACTAAAATTCTTTCAAATGTTCCATAGAAAACTATAGTAGAAATGGAAAATGCATTTTTTAATTCCAGGAAGTTGGAAGGAGTTCCAAAGAATTCTGAAAACAAGAAGGTAACAAGAAAGTGGCATTTTAAAGATATATTTTTGCTGTTTTCCCCGGCTTTTCTATTATAATGACATGAGCCTCTTTCCATCTGTCGTATCTCAAACGTAACATGTTGTTTAATATTATGTGTTATGTATACTATTGCTTTTACCGGCATACTTTTAAGGGTTCTGTTAATAATATTATCTGGCCCTGTTGCTTTCTTTGCGTTTGTCATTTTTATAAGTTGTTTGATTTCTTCGGGGAGGTGTTTATTAAACCTATTCTACTTCTTCTTCTTATTAGAATTTTAGCTCTTCTTTTCACTTCTTTTATAAATTCTAAGTCTTCGTTAGGATGGTAGTTGTTTCTACATCCCATTTTCAGCATATCTTCCATGACTTTCGTTTTTCTTCCTCGCTATACACCGCAATTCAATTTTCTCCGTGTAGAGACAGAATTGGTTTTCTGTCATTTCATAGAATTTTTGAAAGCTACCTGAACGCAGACTTGTATGGATTCAGATTCTTGACTTCCCGATTCAGTTCGTTAGCAATTATTTTGTCTTCTTGGCTCCTTGTTCTTATCTTTATATTTTTTCTTCCAATACTATATCTAAATCTTCCTTTTTACGTTGTGGTTTTTCTTTTTTGAAGCTGGCATCGATAGTATTTTATATTGTCTGTTCTAACTTAATCATCATCAATATTTAGAGCTACTGTCAATAAAGTGACGATAGCGAATATGGTAGCCGCCAACATGATATCCAACGATCGATAACGGTCATAGAACTAGAAGAAGAAGTTCTAATTTAATCAAACCTTCTTTAAGTTCTCCTTTGTTGTGTATTATGGGTATTCCTCCGTTCTTGCTAATAATTCTTTTAAAATTTGGCCAAATGGCTTCTAAATTTTGTTGCGTCTAAAAGGTTTTAGAAATTTTTGTTCTAGTAAAAAATTCAATAATAGGAAAACAGATTCTACATACGCACTTCACCTTCTAGATCATAATCATTCTTTTAATCTCGAATTTCAAATTCTTTACATCCAAAATAAAGGCCTTAAGCTATCTTTATTAGAATTAATGAAAATTAACAAATTAAAAAACACAGACATAACTTTGAATGACCAACTTGAGACAAACAGTTCTCTCCTCCTTAACCTATTTGTTTAAAGATTATAAATTGTAAACTCATCCAAAAATAGATCACTTGAGAAAGGCACTCTTTTAAAATAGCTGTAGTGATAAAATATTATAAAAAATTTTGTTGAATATAAAGCATCTTTTAACGTCAAATATAAAGTATTTTTATTTAAAATTGTGGTTTATTTCCATAAACTGTATTCTTTTATATGAAGGTGACAAATAATAAGCAAGTAGCAGAACCCGAAGACCTAACGGTTGGAATACTTTCGAATGAGTAGAGAGTTCATATATCTAGGCACACAAATCAAGCAAACTAATACAGTACTATACAGGCACTATAATTTGGAGCTTTACCGCCTTTATAGTGAACCTAGTATTAGTAGGTTCATCAAAATAAACAAGCTGCGGTGGCTAGGTCACTTAGAGAAAACGAACGGGATGGAGCCTTTAAAACACATTTATAACTAAAGATCGGATCAAATAAGGAGAAGAGGCAGTCCCAGTGCATGATTTAAGGACCTGGCGTAGAAGAGTTCGAATGGAAAACCAAGGCGAAGGATAGGAAGGAGTGGAAGCCGATCCTAGAACAAGCCAAGACCTACTATGAGTTGTAGAGCCAGTGATGATGATGATATTTTTGTATTCCCATGTCTGTATTCCTGTATTTCTTAGGTTATTCATGTAAAGATGAGATGACAAGAAAATAGTTTGAGGACTATATTAAACTTTATTATTTTAAAGTTTTTGTTACATGTTTTGTTTTTCATATACAAATGAAATTAATGTTTTTGACTCTTTTATTAAAATATTAACATATCTGCTAGTTTTAACCAAACTTTTATTATTTTAAGAAATTTTTATATGCTCGTATGTATAATTTCTAAGATATACAGCGTGACCAATTAAGTCGACATCATATGGGAAACTTGTTTATTCTGAGTTTTAGTTTTATAAGTTATTCCTCATAAAAAGTTTTGCATGATCTAAAACCTAAAACACAACCGTCAGATACCAATTTTTTAAGCAGTATACAAGGTTTGTCAAACAATATGAACTATGCTCAAGAGTAAAGTACCTTGATATTTCACAATATCAATAAATCTTATTATAAAAAGTTGTTTGGAAACAAAAAAATATGTTTTTATATGCAATTATGTCTAATTAAAAAAATTTTTTCTTAAATTACGGATACGAAACATCACTTTTATTTATTAAAAATATAATAACTCTTTAATTATTAATTTAACAAAAAAAAGTTGATGATTTAATGTAAATAACATACTTCTAATCCAATTTTTTTCATTTTTCAAATTCACGTTTTTTGACCTACATCGTATAAGATTGAAAAAATGTATTAACGATAATTGCATTTTTGGTTATAGGCCATGCAGAACTTTTATAAAGAATGAAGAATTTATGTAAAATTAATAATAAAAGAGTTATCATATTAATATATTTTATAAATAAAAATGATATTTGGTGTCGGTAATAATAAGAAAACTTTGCAAAAATATTTTTTTAATTGACGTAATTGCATAGTAAAACATAGTTTTTAATGCCAAACATATTTTCATAATGACAATTTTCGATATTGTCAAATATAAACGTAGTTTACCCTTGAGTGAAATTTATATTTTTTACGGCTTAAAAAAATTGATATCTAATGATTGTGCTTTAAGTTTTAGATCATGCAGAACTTTTTACAAAGTGTTTATTGTTGTAGTGGACTGTATTCATTGAAATTAATTAATAGTCTAAAATACTGCATTTATTTATGAATTTGCACAAAAATATGAAAACAATAACAAATAGTTCTATGCTTCTCAACGGCTGGTGATGGAATGTCATTCTGTCATCTGTCGTCTGTACCGACTAGCTGGCTGGCTGGGCTGCAGTGGCGGACCGTTCAAATACAAAATGGGTTGTCGTCGACATACTCCCGGCCTTGAAAGATCCTGAATCTTTCAATTTAATGGAAGGAGAGGACATATTTTGGAGAATGACCTCGTGATGATACCTTCTTGAGTCTTTATTTTTGCAACTCTAGCGGTATTCTGCGATCCGTCATGTATGTGAGTTATTCTGCCTAGTTTCCACTTTGCTGGTGGCAGACAGTCATCTTTGATAAGGACTAAAGTTCCTTCTACTAATTCTCCCTTGGATATTTGCCACTTAGAACGTCTCTGTAGCTCGACGACGTATTCGGAAGACCATCTCTTCCAGAAACTTTGGAAAATTTGTTGGATGCGTTGAAATCTACTGAGTCGTTGTGGAATCTCTTGGAGTAGATCTGGTTCTGGAGCTAGCGTTGGCATTCTACCGATGAGGAAATGAGCGGGACAGAGTGGTGTTAAATCATTAGGATCAGGACTAATAGGACACAAAGGTCTGGAGTTGAGTACTGCTTCTATTTGTGATAGTATTGTTGCAAACTCCTCAAATGTAAGATTTGTATTTTTAAGTGAACGTTTTAAGTGAAATTTACAAGATTTTACTCCGGATTCTCAGAGTCCCCCGAAATGTGGAGAATATGGCGGAATTAAATGCCATTCAATACCCTCATATGTACATGAATCTTGTATGTGTGCATTGTTAATTTTTAAAAATCTTTTAAGTTCAGACATGGCACCTACGAAGTTTCTACCATTATCTGAGTACAATTTGGCTGGCTTTCCTCTACGAGCGATAAAGCGGCGCAAGGCAAGCATGAATGTTTGAGTGCTCAAATCGGTTACGAGTGCTCAAGATGAATCGCCTTTGTAGCAAAACATATGAATAATGAAATATAGCATTTATTTAATTTGGCACCTCTGCCCTTATTTTTATACAAAAACGGACCGGCGTAGTCAATACCAGTGATGGCAAAGGGAAATGTGTACAGTAATCGGTCACGTGGTAAATCACCCATGATTGGTTGTATAGGTTTAGGATTAAATCGTAAACAAGTAGTACATTGTTTAACAGTCAACCTAGATAGGTTTCTGCCTGATATAGGCCAATATGTCTCCCGAATAGTAGATAGAAGCAGCTGAGGGCCTGCATGATATAGACGCAGGTGTTCATGACGGAAAAATAATATCGTGAAATGATGTTTTGAATCCAAGACAACGGGATGTTTTTTGTCATATAGAAAATCCGAGTTAGCCAAGCGACCACCAACACGTATTAAACCATCCTGGTCAATAAATGGGTTTAAAGAGAAGAGCTTGCTGTTGGAACTAACGCTTTTTTGTTTTGACAGCTGATCATACTCTTCGCGAAAAGAGTGTAGTTGTATGATCTTCAATAAATAACGACGAGCGTCATTAATATTGGTTAATGTTAGAGAGCCACACTCTCTAAGAATTTTGGGTGTTAATAAATTATTTTTAAATCTAAGGATGTATGCAAATGCGCGCAGTAAACGCGAATATTGTAAAAAGGCCTTGAATGGAAACCATTGTTCTTGCTGAGAATAGGAAACAAAATTGAGAATAGTTTGAGATTTTATTTCGGGTAGAATGTCTACCTTTGGATTTAAAAGGGGCCAAAATTCTTCCCTTAAAGACAACCATGACGGACCGTCACACCATAGTGAAGAATTTAGTATTTGAGAAGGAGATAATCCCCTTGATAGATGGTCTGCAGGATTATCTTGTGTGGGTACATACTTCCATGTATAGGACTTTGTTAAGACCTGAATTTCGGAGACTCTGTTAGCTACGAAGGTTTGAAGATTGTTAGGAGAAGTATTGATCCAAGCAAGGGTTATTGTGGAATCTGACCATAAATAACATTTATTGAGGTCTATATTAATGGATTCAATTACCTTAGTTAAAAGACGTGAAAGTAATACAGCTGCGCAAAGCTCTAGGCGTGGAATGCTTAGAGTTTTGATAGGGGCAACCTTTGATTTAGCACATACAATTTTAACCGAGATATTTCCCTTGTCATCAGTACTTCTTAAATAGATACAAGCACCGTAGGCTTGTTGTGATGCGTCCGAAAAACCGTGTATTTCTATATCTTTAGCATTATTGCACACTGCATGACGTGGTATACTTAATTGTTTCAGATTGGCAAGATCATTTTTCAATCTATTCCAAGTATTTAGTGATGAACCGCTTAATTTTTCATCCCAATTCAGTTTTTCAGTCCATAGCCTTTGCATTAGAATCTTCGCAAGTATGATACAAGGACCTACTAAGCCTAGTGGATCGTATATTCTTGCAATTAAAGAAAGAACTTCTCTTTTGGTACAAGTTTCCTTGTAATTGTTATATTGTACATTGTATAATAGTGAATCACGTTGGGATGACCAAATAAGTCCTAAAGTTTTTGTGACTCCATCTTTAGAGAGGTTTAGAATTCCAAAGGAATCATCTTGATTATTTACCCTTTCTAAAACTCTTGGGTCATTTGAAATCCATTTTCTGAGTGGGAAGCAACCTGTAAGTAAAATACGTAAGACTTCACGGCAAATGTTCGAAGCTTCAGTAATAGTATCCGCACCGGTTAACAAGTCATCTACGTAAAAATCCTGACGTATTATCTTCGCGATTTCTGGTTGCGACAATTGGCATTCGTTAGCTAACTCGAAAAGGCATCGGATAGCAAGAAAACTAGCTGATGCTTGGCCATAAGTAACCGTATTTAAAGCAAAATGTTGTAATGGATCTGAAGGACTTTCCCTCCAGACTATTTTTTGAAGACTGCGTTGGCTGGGATGAATTAACACCTGCCTGTACATTTTGGTTACGTCTGAGCTTATGATGAATTTGTGTTTTCTGAATCGGATGAGAATTGAGAATAGATCTTGTTGTATACTGGGTCCGACGCATTGAATATTGTTTAATGATAACCCGTTGCTTGTTGGTGAAGATGCGTCAAACACGACACGAAGTTTTGTTGTAAGACTGTCCTCCTTTAGGACACCATGATGTGGCATGTAGTAGTCGACAGTAGAGGTTTCAGAGATATCTGCTAACGACATGTGGTTTAGCTCCTGATATTCGCGCATGAATTGTATATATTGTTCGCGAAGAGGATTGTTTTGTGCTAATCTTTTTTCTAGATGATGAAATCTTCTTTCAGCTTGTATCCTTGAATCACCCAACACATGCGGATATTGTTTTAATGGCATCATAACTATGAATCTACCATTTGGATCACGTGTAGTAGTTTTTTGAAAATTGTCCTCGCACAATTGCTCTTCTTCAGATAGATGAGGAATATTTGGCAATTCCTCTACTTCCCAAAATTGCTGAAGAAGTTTAGTTAGTTCCAGATTTGTGCTAAGATTGCAAGATATTGTATTGTGGGGAACCGATCCCAGCGGGCCAGAAATTATCCACCCAAATATTGTTTCTGTTAAAATAGGACCTTGATCTAAAGATATGCGACCTTTACAAATCAAATGCCAAAAAATATCTGCGCCGATAAGAATGTTAATAGATCCAGCATTGCCAAAATTAGGATCTGCTAACCGAATTGTATTAGGAATGTGTATAGCGCTTACATCAATGTTTGTATGAGGAAGAATATTTGTTATTTTTGGCAATACAAAACAGTTGATTATTTTTACAAATTTATTATTAGATGTGCAAATCTCTAACTGACATTGACCTGTAATAGTTGATAGTTTGTTGCCTATGCCCAAAAGATTTAAGCTGACATCTTGTGGTTTGATTCCTAGTTTGTTACACATGTTTGTTGTGATAAATGAAGATTGAGACCCGCAATCCAATAGTGCACGAGCCCTTTGCATTTTACCATTCATATCTTTAACACTTAAGATTGCTGTTGAGAGAAAAACATAGCCTGTATCAGAACAAGAAAGCATGCTGTTACCACAAAATGTATTGTTACTTGTTACTGGATTTATTGGCTCACTTGTACTTTGTGATGGATTTGTATTAATACTGCTATTGGATATATTCGAATTTCTATTGAACGTGCCCGAATTATTTTGGCTTATAATGATGCTCCTATCATTTGTATTATTGTGTAAAAGTGAGTTGTGACGTGCTTTGCACTTGCGACATGGCCCGAGTTTGCACTGTTTATTGGAGTGACCCGATCGCAAGCAGTTTGTACACAATGATTTTGATCTAATAAAATTCCACCTTTCGTTTATTGGATAATTTAAAAATGTTTCGCAAGTGTAAATGCTATGGTCGCCTTGACAAGAGACGCATGTATAGTTTGTTTTTGTTGCTAAGAATCCCCTAGTCGTCCTGTTCTCCTTACTTTTATTTTTTGTTTCAATGTTCATTTCAATTGTCTCTAGAAAATCTGCTCTTGATTTTAAAAATCCTTTTAGATCGGATAAAGTTGGTAGTTCCGTTTGAGTAGCAATATGCTTTTCCCATTCCCTAATAGTAGTTTCGTCTAGTTTTGATGTTATAATGAATATAAGTAAGGCATCCCATTGTTCACACGGCTGATTTAATTGTTGAAGCGACTTTAAATGTTTTGAAAAATCATCTACTAATTTACGAAATTTTACAAAAGATTCTTTGTGAATAGATTCCAATGAAAATAAAGCTTTAATATGATTGTGTATTAAGAGTTTTTTATTATTGTATCGATCACATACAGAGTCCCATGCCAAATTGTACCCGTTTGCGGAAAATTCGATAGGTTTTATGACTGCGGCGGCATTTCCTTGTAATGATGCCCGAAGATAATGATACTTCTGAATATTTGTAATACTATCATTTGTATGAATGAGTGACTCAAAAGTGTCTCGAAATTCTAGCCAAAATTCGTATGTGCCGTCGAACTTTGGAATTTGTATTGTTGGCAGTTTTACACCTTGTAAACGATAAGCCCCGTCAGAAATAGAAGTGTTATTGTTTGTATGCTCGCTTGTCACCGACTTTTTATCATCAATATCCGAAATGAATTTATTTAACAATGCTTTGGCATTAGCCGATAGTGAATAAAAATTGTTTTCAAGTTCTTCCCTTATCACAAAGTGTGGTTCGGGATCGTCTGCCAATTCTTCTATTTCTGATTGGATAATTTTAATTTCTAAAAATGTATTTTCTAGTTTATTTATTCTGTCGCTTAGTTCGATTTTTTCAACATCATGTAATTCTAATTTGCATTTAATAGACTCTAGAAATTTGGAGAAAATTGTAAATGAAGCTTTATGACCAGCACGTTTTCTAATTAATCTTTTTAAGTGTTCGTCCGACATTGTTTATTAATCAAATAGATTCGAATTGAATTTAAATAGATATATAGATTGTAAATAGTTTTATGCAACTTACACAAACAAAAACAGTATAAATAGGTATAGGAATCAGATGGGAACTCACCGGTATTTTTGGCTGTATATTGTTCGGCAATCCCACGTGTTCTTTCACTTGACCGTTAACTGTGAATCACTTTTAGCACTGATTTTATCACAAATATCGGGTCGAATGGACCAATGTTTATTGTTGTAGTGGACTGTATTCATTGAAATTAATTAATAGTCTAAAATACTGCATTTATTTATGAATTTGCACAAAAATATGAAAACAATAACAAATAGTTCTATGCTTCTCAACGGCTGGTGATGGAATGTCATTCTGTCATCTGTCGTCTGTACCGACTAGCTGGCTGGCTGGGCTGCAGTGGCGGACCGTTCAAATACAAAATGGGTTGTCGTCGACACAAAGAATAACTTTATTCATAAAACTAAGAATAAAAAAGTTTCCCACATGATGCCGACTTAATTATTGGTCATCCTATATAGTATAAATAGTATAAATAGTTTCTGGTAATGTGCATATTTATCCGCTGATTTTTGACTTTTTCAACATACAAGAATGTGTTTATTTTTTACCGCTTTACTTATCATTTTCATTGTTTCTTTTATTTTATTTTTACTTAGCTTATACGGTATACCTAAGCATAATACAGTTTTTATTTGTTTGTTTTATTGGACTTAGGTGTCATTTATATTATGTGATGAAATTCTTTTATTGCCAAGATTATGAAATAAGACACGCACTTGAAGTCTGTGTTGCTAATGATAAAAAAATTAATCCTAAGATTTCTTTTTTATCTCACTTTATATAACTAAACTACCGCTTTGTTATTCCCAAGATACTATAATCAGTTAATAGCGAGGATTACCTATGAAATATGAACGTTAGAAATAATCTCCAAGCGTCGGCCGTGATTTGCCTTGCTGCCAAATTCATTTTTTATCCTTTAATTTCTGTTTAATTTATTTTTAATAAAGCTAGCTTTATTTTGAGCATATCCTTTTTTCAATTTTCAGTACATTTTATAAATAATATTAAATTTTAAAGATTTAAATATTTAACAAAATTTTGGTTGGGTGGTACAAGTGTAAAAATAGATTGTTTAGTTAAGAAGATTTAACATAAAACATATTAATATGTACTTCAATATAGAACGTTACATCCAATATATACGCTTGTTTAATTGAAATCCATCTTTGGTAATTTTTTCTGTATTGTTAGTTATATTTTTAAACGTTTACACTAACTAGTTACTAGCCTAGCATTTATATTTAACTGCGATTGTAAGTATTAGGACCCTTTTTTTTTGTTATTGGCTTTAGGGTAAATACCCACACAGCCAGACACACATTTTTAAAAACAAATACAATACAAGGATTACACAGGGATTACACTCTTCTCGCACGATTATACATTCAATAACGAAAGACATCAGGTATCAACAAAGGTTGTTTGTTATATTTGTATATTCGTTGTTCTAACGAAAGACAGCAAACAATCGTAAATTTCTATTCTGTCTAGAGCAAGAAGGTGCAGTATATTATATGGGCTTTCAATGTTTAATTTTAACAGTTTTCTGACAAACTCATTACATTGAGCTCTATATATTTTAAACAATTAAAAAAAGATGTGGTTTAGGTTACCGATTTTATTACAGGCTTCACAAAGATCACTCTCAAGTATTGTTATTTTAAAAAAATTTGCTGGATAACATGCGTTACCAAACTTCATTCTGCTGATAGTAGTTATACTTTTTCGACTGTAATCGTATTGATTGTACCAAGGTTTTCTCCTTAATTTGGTTTCAAATGTGGTATAATGTGTTGGATTTAAAAAGCTGTACTTTTGCCATAAATAGGACCATTTCTTCATCATTCTCTGTTTTGCTATGATTATTTGTTCATTTGTGGTTAATTGGTAATTTATTTGTTCCATCATTACTATGCTTTCTTTGGCAATTTGATCTGCAACTTCATTGTTTGTTATTCCTGCGTGTGCTTTGACCCAGAAGAATTTTATATATTTATTTTGATCTTGAATATTTAAGTATTGCTTGGTTGCTAAAAATAATGTCATTGGTTGTGTTTCAGTTTGATTTTAAAATTTTAAGAATGAAAAGTGAATCGGAAAAAATTATATAGTCGGACAATTTTCAATTAAAGGTGACTAACATACAAATTGAACTAAACGGTAGCGGCAACCATGTAAAATGTCAGTAGTAAATTTCTACCTGGGTCATTTTTATTGTGTATACTTCGCCAATGTAAATAAGTGAAAAAGTAAGATAGTCCCCATAAAATTTGCCCCCGTAACAATATCAATTGGTGCGATTCACGAGTGTATAGTGAGACAAGTTCATTGAATAGTTTGAAACATCCGTAAACTTATCAATATTTTGCTGGTCTATATATATATATATATATATATATATATATATATATATATATATATATATATATATATATTATATATTTACGTTCTTAGAAAAAATGGGAATGAGAGAAATATGATATTTTAGTACATTTCTTCCACATTATATAGGTGCGTAGGCGTAGTGTGTTCTATTTTTGGGAATATATTTATTAAATAGAATTTAAATAAGAAGTTAATAATAAGAATTTAAATATATAAGTTTTGAGGCAAGTAAAGTAAATTTGAGATAAGTTTATTCTTTATATAGCATTAACCCATTAACAGCCGCTCAATATACAAAGAGAAATTTGACAATTAATTTATTAAATTGGATTAAAACACATAAATTAAGACTAATTTACAACCAAAAAGATTTTTTTTCTCATTTTCAAGAAAAACAGTACAATTTTTAATAAAGGAACATATTGTATCTTAAATGTAAATTAAATTTTAAGGTGAAAAGTTTCGAAACATTCGGGGTGTAGAAGCATTCTACACCTTTTACATAAATAAATAGTATTACTTTCGCATATACTACATTCTTGCACTATCGTCTCTTTTTGTAATGTGGCCAATATTGTCGAATCTGGTTTCATCTGGTAAAGCAAATTTAGATTGACGTCCATGTACTAAGTTTGACACTGATGTAGCGGTTTATTCACTATTATAAATATAAATCTATGTCGGTTCATGCTTTCTCTTATAATGTGCACTTCTTTATCCTCATCCTTTTTTTTTCAATCTATGCTATTCATTTCAAAATCGTGACGGTTATTCTGTGATGCATAAATATTTGTAAAATAGAGAATGTTCTTAATTACTTTTTTATCAAAAAAGAGTGAAAAAACTTTAATATATGACTTGCTTCCATGATAGGCTTTTATATTGTCTAAATATCAATCAGACTGATGTTGAATTACCACTGAGCATGAAGGAGTATCTGTTGTTACAACTTGAGACAAATTTGGATTAACTATTTTTGCCTGGTTTTTTCTTTGGACGTTTTATCTGTGGTTCAGAAGAATATCTCAATTAGAATCCTTAGAAT
Organism: Diabrotica undecimpunctata; assembly: GCF_040954645.1. NCBI lineage: Eukaryota > Metazoa > Arthropoda > Insecta > Coleoptera > Chrysomelidae > Diabrotica > Diabrotica undecimpunctata. Next base: position 98,493,966 of record NC_092804.1, on the reverse strand, counting down.
TCCCAATCACTTGTATTTCATATGTACTTGCAATATGCAATTTTATTGATTCTTCACAAATAATATTATCATCAATGTCATCTACATCAGAAACTTTCTAATATAATCTCGGCGAAAAATATACCACATTTAGTGAGACAGCATTTTCACAATCTGAGTCTTCTTCTAACAAAGCTATTAACTCTTTAGTAGTTTTTGCCATCTTCATTTCATATTTCGAGAAGTTACTGAAATAAACAAATGCACTACTATATACACGGATTCACATGATAATAGTTTAGCTTACTTCATTGTAATTTATATGAACTTCATAATATGTTTTTATATTTATATAAACAAATAAACTTTCAAATTTGGAAACTTTCAAATTGGGTTAAAAAAAAACAAATATAACGTTTACAGTACACAGAAATTCTATAAATAGAAAATGATGTGTTATGATGAGATCGTATGTTAAAATTTTAGATTGTTTTAGTCTAATGAAAAAAAAAAATAAGTATTTTCCTAAGTTTTCTGTTTTTTGAAGTTCTGTATTAGGTACTCTCTAATAAGAATAAAATTTGACTTTATTTTGTTAGCCAATTATAAGATACCTGCTAAAAGACACATGGTAATTGAATAATTATATCGGTCTTAGATTTAATTTTTACGTAATTACTTATGTGTTTAAATAAATAATTAAAATTTTTTTGGTACGCCTCTGCAAAATTGATAAGTGGAATATGATTTCGTTGAAAAGTTATCGTTAAGGACTTCATTAAGTGCGATGTTGCCAAGTAATCACCTTCAATTAAAAATTGTTTTAGTATAGCATTCTGATCCCCTTCCTGATGAAGATATTCTAGTGCTTTTAGAATTGCTATTGCCTCATCTGTGAAATATTATGATCCTTAAAAATAGCGGTTTTTGTTAACAATTCTTTCAAATATAATCAGCAGGCGTTCATTTAATTTATGTGTGCTGAAGGTTTGCATTAGAAATTGAATTAAAATTTGTACGCGAATGCAAGCACTGTATGTAAGCGCATGTTTTGCTTATCGAATTGTCAAGAAATGGTGTCGAAAATTGAAGAGGCTACATCAGCGCGTCATCAAGACGGAACAAGCGTTCCAAGATTGCAGCTTTAATTTTAAATATTTTGTCTAGATATTTGGCACACATATACGTGATATAGTAAAGAAATCAAACTTAACTAACTGATTTGGCAACATAGAGAAAAAGTTACTGCCATTACATTTGAATACCTACGTCTATTTTCTGTGTAAGTGATAGCACGATTCCGCTCTGTTATCTGTATCAATATGTGTCCAGTGCAGTAGTGTCTATTTTCCAATATATTGGAATTCGTTAGGGTTATTCATAGTGAAGTAATATTTGCTTATGATTAATTTATTATATTTGTGTACTAAAACTGAGTTGTCGGACCATTCGAAAAAATAATTATTAATTGTGGGTTTTAAGGTAAGTATATTTTACGTAAAAATATTTTAAATTCTAATGAGAGTCTATAGTTTTGGGGTTTTTTTATTCTAGAAATATCAATATTAAAAAAAAAAATATTTCTCAAGTAAAAAATAAAGTGACGCCTTCCCAGAAAAGGCCCAGTAAAAACCGTGCTAAAATTATTCGAAAATCGAAATTAGAGCTACCGTAAATTTTAATAATGTAAATATAAGCAATCTATTGTTGCCATAAATAAAAAAGTGTGAAAAGTTGTTTCCCATAAAAATAAAATTTGTAATAAATTTATACTCTTCTAGGCTTGCATCATTGGATATCGCACTGGTAAACTTTGGTATTTAGGAGTACGAAACAAATACTGAAGTTTTTGTAAATTTCACATAAATAAAAATAATACAGTACCTACACACAACTGTATTAAAAACTGGACTGGAACATCCAATGAAATGGAAGTAGACATTATTATAGAAGAGATTAAACAAAGTTTAGAAACTCATAGACTGAAATATACAACCTTGGTTGGCGATGGTGATAGTTCAGTTTACAGCAAATTATTACGGACAAAACCATATGGCCCACAAACAACTATTCAAAAGGTTTAATGTCGCAATCATCTGTTGAGGAATTTTTCGACAAATCTTCGGGATATACTTTTAATTAAAATAATTTTAATATTTTATTTAGTAAGCTGTACAGAAGGTTTTTGTATGTTCTTTATACCAATAACGGTGATTCCATTTTCTTTTAGAAATAAAAAGGAGTTCGTCAACTAATATGGAAGTACCGGTGGCTTTGTGTAAAGAAGTTGAGATCAACGCTAAGCGCTTAAGATTTTTTGTCAGTAAAGCGCTTAAATTTAGGTTATCAGAAAAGCATGATTAGTAAATATCCCTTCACAAGTCTTTGGCGAGCATGAAAGATGTCCTGGAATCCAGTATTTTGACTGTGTCAAAATATCACATATTATTTTTGTGTGTTTAGTCGGTAACATGGATCATAATTTGGCTGAACACTATAATTCTGTGCTACCTAAATTTGTTGGGGGTAAAAGGGTAAATTTTTCAAAGAGAGGATCTTATCAGACGAGGTGTGAAGCTGCTGCAATTTCGTATAATGTTGGCCGGACTATTACTCTATAATTACGGATTTCGGCTGAGCGAACGGCGAAATATATTTAAAATTAACATATATACAAAAATAAATTCCCGAAGAAAACGTTCCGCTAAACTAAATAGTGATAGGAAAGCTCGTCGTCAAATGTTGCATAATAAAAAAAAGCCGAAACGGATACTTCCGCTGATGGAGACTATAAAGCTACAATTTAGTCTCAACCCGATATGGATTCTGATGAATACAAGGCAGAAGAAAAAATATTTCTAAGTAAAAAAAAATAAGAAATAATGGATATAGATAAAACAACCCGAGGTAAGTGTTTTTCAGTTCAGTGCCTTGCAGAAAGACAGAAAAGATTGCATCATATTTTGGCAAAATTTGTAAATTAAAATCTACCACTTCTATGTCAAGAACAGTATTCAGTTTATTATATTCTAAATTTAAAGGTAACGAAAATACAAAATATGAACAAATACACGAGTCTTTTGCAATAGTAGCATTTGAGATCAAGATGAATTTTAAAATAATTAAATTTGGACCATTTGTTGATGAAGAAAATTGTTTTCTTGGAGCAAGTCCAGACGGGTTAGCGGGTGATGATGCTTTAATTGAAATTAAATGTCCCTCTCCCATTAAATCTATGACTCCAGAATCAGCTGTAGAGAAAAAAACTGCCTTATCTTCAAGTCGACAAAAACACCAATAAAATTGAAGTAAAACACAATCATGATTACTATTACCTAGAGGTGAGCTAAATATCACTATTCTGTGATTTAACAGCTGTGATTAGAAAATAACAATCACGATCTGTGAATAACAACAAAAATATACTGTTATTGTGATTTCGGTAGCCGCAAATCGGTTTGATCGTAAATCGTGAATCGTGATTCACGTTTTCGTCTCAGTCGCAGAGTTGTGAAATAAGAGACGTGTAACAGGATAATAAGAAACGAGATAGAGGTAGTTGGCGCTTTTGTGAAGTCTATTTCTAATGAGGAGTGCAAAGGCAGAGATAATATTATATCGTTTTTGGAGGAATATAAACTAGTTTAGTGTAATATTATTATGTAAATAAATATTTAAAGAATATGAAAAGGGTATTTAGAGTTTCAGTTTATTGAATTTGTGTAACTTTGTATGTGTATGGAACTTTTATATAGAAGTGGCTGATAAATATGCGTCATGCAATATTTGTAATGCAAACTTGTCCTACAAAACAAGCACATCTATATAATTTAAAAAAGTATATGCACGTAAAAATCTGACCATATCGGATATACTGAAATATTAATATGCGTAGAATGTTATAAAGGTCCAGAATGGTCCACGTTTTATTCAGGGTTTAACATACGACTATTTCGTTGGTCTGTTAAATCTTAATCACAGGTAAAAATCACAATAAATAAAAAATCGCGATCACAGTTGTACTTGTGATTGCATAATCAAAGTTTAGCTCACCACTACTATTACCAGATTCAGGGTCAGCTGCAGATCGTAAAAAGAGATAAATTATATTTCGTGGTTTGGACGTCCCAGACAAATATAATTGAAGAAATTCCGAGGGATCAACATAACCAAAAATAAAAAAAAAACAAAACCTATTATGGGTGCAGCACAAATTGTAATTTTAAAAAAAGTCTAAGAATTTACTCTCTTTTGTTCTAGAAGACAAATCACATACTTTGTTAAGAGTTGTCTTCACATACCCGACGGCCTTGACTATAGCTCTACAGGTCATAGCGGGAGTACCACTAATTCACCTGCAGGCAAAAACAAGATCGATAATAAGCGGCAAAAATAGCCAGAAAAAAAAAGAAGAAAGAAGTGAAACAATAAGAATGTGGTAAGAACAATAGGAAAACGACGGGAGTGCTTCGTGAACGACGGTGCTACTCCAGAATGTGAAGAGGTGGATCAATTACATGATAATATGGGAGGCTGCGCGCGCATTTGAACGGTATAGAAAGACCAAGCATGTAGGCCGAAAGTGGTTTTAGTTGGTAGATAGGGTACCATAATTGTATCCGGGGGCAAGTCCTCCAAGCGAGGAAATGCGTTTGGATCTACTCTATATACCCTGAATTCAACTCACACCAGATATGATTCATTTAGTATGGTCTTTAGAAGATTTCGAGTATCACACATACAAAAAATAACCTAAAAAAATAAATTAGTTTAAAATGAACCCAAAGAGATTAAATAAGTATGGCTTAAAATAAAATTGAAAGTATTTATAGTAAACACTGTAAAAAAAAAATTAAAGAAAAAGTGGGTATATCATACGAAAATTCCACACTCACGTATACAAATGGTAAAGTCTTTTGTGACGTTAAGCAAATCTATAAATAATAAGAAAAATATTATGCGTAATCTATTTAAAAATAGGGATGATCTGTTGTTAAAAATCAAAAGTAAAAAAAAATAAATAAGAAGTACAGAACGATAAAGCAGTTGGACCACCTAATTCCTATAAAACTATTTAAATTTCTGGAGAGTGTTATTAAACAAACTTTAAAAATAGAAAACTATGACTCTGTCAATAATTTCTTAGCCACAAACGTCCTTTTAGAGAATTTGATAACTCTAGAACAACTCTTTCACCTAAAGCTAACTGCTCCGGATTTGACTTAGAAGACTACCATTTTCATCTGAAGAAGAAAGGGGCCGAACCGCCTCGGCTAAGCCCATTTCGCCTTTGGACTGCTCAAAGAGTTAGTTTAGCTAGCCTAAATAAAGACTAGCTATATCTTACTGATAAAATAAAACACCATTTAAAGTAGTAAAATAAATTAGCCGCTAAGTCTTGAGGTTGAAGAAACAGAGCAGTGTCTTAGCACGAGTGCTTCCAGAATGTAGACGACTCTAGAGAAGCAAAAGAAGGACTGACCTGAAAATAAGTTATCTTTATACACGTATATGTAGCGATTTTAGGGATTTCCAGGTTAATTGACCAAAAGGGAGGATTTTGAGGTAAGGTGATGCGCATCGGAGTGCGCACTAGTCCCCAGACTAAGGCACATGATGACACCATATAGCTAGTATCGCTGCAAGCAATTGCCCAAACTCTGAAGCCCAGCTTGAGGAGATTTAATGGCATACATTGTTTTATCGTAGAACGACTTTTAAATGGAACTATACTATCATCAATAGAAATATATGTGAAAGATTTAAAATTATGCTTGAATTTAGTAGAAAGCTGCGTGAATACTCGTTTAATTTTATACGGTCTATTATATTAACTCTATCCTGTTTTAGTAATTTTTGAGTATTGTCTGCTATATGAATAAATCTTGGTACTTTTTTAAAAGGTTTATTTGTCATCACAGATGATGCTCGTTTGTTGTGAAAATTCGTATTATTCGACCAATACAACCTTATACTTCGCAATTTGTTGAGCCCAAACAAAATAAGTAAACCAAAGAATGTTTTTAGCTCATCCATTGATAAATTCAGCTAAGCACATGTCTGTGATGCATATAAGTTGATTTGTTTTACAATTAGTACTTCAGTCGTCAGAGACGAAAATGCCACTGAACCTCTAAAAATACGAACAAGCTGAATTTTGCCAAAAATATTAATTTTGGGACCCCAAATAATGCAAAAAAGTTTACTACTTTTACTACCGAGTTTCTCCCTAAAACTACACTCACAGGAGGATAAGTAATTAAAAAAAAATCGATTTACCAAGAATCTGTACACAGTAGAAAAAAATTTTTAATAAAAAACGTAGCTGAGGTAATTTTAACAAAAATGTTAATAAGCATTGTTTATATAGAATGAACCGTTCTTTTAAAAATAAAGCTTGAAGCGACCATCGATTTTGCATGTCAGTTACACGCGCTAAATCAATGTTCAATAAAACTTGTATCAGCTGGACGGTAAAAATTCGATATCTTTTGATTTAAGTCACCTATAAAAAAATCAAGATGCGTTTTAAAGGTAAAGAGTTCAAATAAACTCAGATTTTATACAGGTGTTAAATAAATAAACGTGGCGCTATTTTTGCTATTTTTTATGATTCTTACGAGATCAATACAATCTATCCCTTTCATTGAAAAGCCACTATAAATTTTTTATTACTAGAGCCTAACCTTTAAAACCTATAGTATGAAATTTTAGTTTTGAGTTTTGGCAACAAATGTGAGGCATTTGAAATATGCTTAAAAAACGCTGGGTTTAAACTTTCACACAACAAACGATCTAAAACATTTAAAACTTTTTTTTAATTACATTAGTATTTTTTTCAAAAGAACAAAATTCTGCAACAAACTATACCCAAAACTATCGTCTTAAATGCATTTCCCGTGACGTGTGATCATTTGTAATATAATACATTAAATTCTGCTATTTTTATTCATATTTCAAATGCCTCATATTTCTTACCACAACTCAAAATTGAAAATTCATGTCATAGGTTTTAAAGATTGATATCTAAAAATGTAAATTTTACTACAACTGGTTAATGAAAGTGATTAATTTTATTGAGCTCACGAGAATCGTAAAAATGGCAAAAATCGCGCCCCTTTAATTTATTTAACACCTTTATAAAAACTGGCGATTGTATTTTGGAGTTTATTTTCGCCAAAATACAAAAATTGTATACGAAAGCTGCCCGTTTTGCATTTAAAACGCCACTTATATTTGTCGATAGGACATTTGGATCAAAAGATATCGAATTTTTACCGTCGAACTGATACAAATTTTATTGATTTCGCGCGGTTGTGATGGGTAGCTCTTTCGGGGCAACAGACTCAGTAAAACACAGGTTTGAAATAAAAATAAATCTATTAAGTATATATATACAATAAATAAAAACTAAAAAAAGGAATTCTACGTTGTATACTTATAAAACAAAAATAAAATGAATTCTACGTTTCCGTCTGGGTCCCGCGATGAATGAATTCCCCGGCAAACGTCTATAAAAGAAAAGAAATTAATTAGTACTACTAATATACTCGCTTTCGCTTCAATTCAGCGAAAGCTCCGAATATGCTCGCAAACAAAATATTTAGCTGTGCAGACCCACGGCTATGTTCAATACACAATGCCGACGGGTTCCGCTTGGCTAAGGACAGAGTATGATCTTCAATACGGAAATCTCTGTCCCGGTTGGTTCTGTGCAGATCCACGGTAATGCTCAATACGCAATACCGATGGGTTCCGCTTGGTTAGGGACAAAGTATGATCCTCAATACGGAACTATCTCTGTCCAGAATGGCTCGCTGGTTCACTACACCGGCGAGTCAGGGAGCCTAGAGCGCTAGCTACAAGACTGTCTAATTCCGCTATTCACACGCCTTAAATAGCCGTTCTGATTCCCACTTCGCCTTCACGTTGTAGAAGTGGATGCGCAAATATTGACACTCCCACGGTTCGAACTGTTAAACGATCAGAGCATCGTTACACGGTTAACTGACATGCAAAATCGACGGCCGTTTCAAGCGTTGTTTCTAAGAGAACGATTTATTCTATATAAAAAATGCTTATAAACATTTTTGTTTAGAATTATCTCAGCCACATTTTCTTATTTGAAACATTTTTTTTCTACGGTGTACAGATTCTTGGTAAATCGATATTTTTGCGTTTTCGCCCCCGTGCAAGGGGGTTTTAGGGGGAAGTCCGAGGGTAAAAGTTTTGCAAAAAGTTGCAAAAAAATTTTTGTGTACATCAAATACAAAAGTTTTATATACAAGATGCTGTAGTGTTGAATTGTAACCTCATTTATTTAATAAAATTTATAGTATTTTATTTGATTAACAAAGGCACATCCATTAAGTAACAGCTAATATTTGTCAGAAATTGTTGTAAAAAACAAACTACTTACCTAGTTTTTTCAATCTTTTAACAGAATTACTTCAAAATAAAAACAAAATAAAAAACAACGTGAATTACAATAGAGCCGCATAGTGTATAGAAAATGTGTGTATATGCCAGCTGGTAAATATATATACCATGGACCGTTAAAGGGTTAAGGAATTCAATGCATTGCAAAAAAGTCAATTTGAATTTACCGGTTTTCTTTTTCTCATCTTCTTAATGAATTAGGTCGTTGATAATTATTTGCATTCTCGAAAATGGAATACAACTTCTTAGTAAATATTGTTTTGAATCTATTTTCTTGTAGCATCTTGATGCAATTTAATATTTTTATTTCACTTTAAGCCAACTTATTTCTGTCGTTATGAACAAGCTGAATTTTGCTGAGAATGTCAATTTTGTGAACCAAAAAAATGCAAAAACGTTTGCAACTCCTAATCCCGGGCTAATCATCAAAACCCCATCCGAGTGTGAGAAGGATCTGTACGCCGTAGAAAAACATGTTTTAAATAAGAAATATTGCTGGGATAATTTTTAACTTATTCTTTGTCCTTCTTGTATGTAGGCTTTAAAGCCTCTTTCTTTTTGAATATTAGCCTCCTAAATTGTCTGAATTATAACACCATCTTTTTCTTGGTCTGCCAATACTTCTTCGTACATTTGGTTACTTACCTCGTGCTATTTGTACTATCCTATCCTATGTCATTCTACTAACGGGTTCGTTCCACTCCTATTTTCGTTTTGTCACTCATCTATTTATGTCTTCTATATTGCATGCTCTTCTTATGTTTTAGCTTCTCTTCCCCTCCAACAGATTTTTTCCTGATATTCGTTAAAGTATTTTCATCTCTGTTGTTTCTAGTAGTCGTCTCGTGTTAGATGTGTGTCTTGCTACTCCGCCGTGTATGTTAATATAGGTCTAATAGATTTATAGATTTATAGCTTTATAGATTCTTGTTTTTGTATCTTGTGTTAGGTGTTTGTTCTTCCAGAAAGGTCATTAAGAGATATTGCCGCTTCACTTGCTTTTAAGCTTCGTTGTCGTGCTTCTTTTTCAACATCTAACGTAACTTATGTCTATTCCCAGTTGTCTAAACCTTGCTTTCTGCTTTATTATTTTTCCATCAATTTCGATTTTACATCATAGTGGGTATTTAGATGTTGTCATACATTTGGTTTTTTTCTGCTGATATTAACTTATTGTATATCTTGGCTGTTGTATTGGAGATTTGTGTTAATCTTTGGAGCTCGTCTTCTGTTTCGGCGATTAATGGGGCGTCGTCTGCATAACATAATATTTGAATTTCTTTTTTCCTCATTCTGTAACCGTGGTCTTTACATACTGCTTGTATTATTTCGTCCATTATTATATTAAAGAGAAGTGAGCTTAACGAGTCACCCTGTCTGACTCCGCTTTTTACAGGTACATGCTATATACATGTTTTCGATGGTTTGTATAATATTGATTGGTATGTTTCTTTTATCTAAAGAAAAAAAAATAGGTACATGGAATGAAAGAAGCATGTACGAACAAGGAAAAATTCACAACACCATTAAAGAACTGAAGCGTCTAAATATAAGTATCCTTGGAATAAGTGAAATGAGATGGCCAGGGTCTGGAAAAGTAACTGAAGATGATCACATTGTATACTATTCAGAAGAAGACAGCTCAAAACACAAAAATTGTGTAGCAATAATTGTGTCAAAGGAAACAGATAAAGCTGTAAAAAACGTCGTCTTATTCTCAGACAGGATACTGATGATACAAATATAATCAACAACAATCAATGTGAACATATTACAAGTATATGCACCCACACAAGACTATGAACAAGAAGAAATTGAAAAATTCTATCATGATTTAGAAAAGTATTAGCACCTACAAAGAAACATGATCTAAATATTATCATGGGAGATTTTAATGCAAAGATTGGTGAAGGTGAACAGGAAGATATCATAGGAAAATATGGTCTGGGAATACGAAATGAAAGAGGAGATATGTTGGCATCTTTTTGCGTAGAAAAGTTAGTAATAACAAACACAATTTTAAAACTTCCAAAACGTCGTCTTTACACCTGGAAATCACCAGCAGATACACCTGAACGAGTTATTCGTAACCAAATATACTTCATATGTATAAATAAGAGATACAGAAATTCAGTATTAGCAGTAAAAACATATCCAGGCGCAGATGTACCAACAGATCACAATATTTTAGTAGGAAAAATAAGACTAAGATTAAAAAGAGTTGCAAGGACGAATAAGCAAACAGTTACTATTGATAGAGAAAAGATGTTAAATGATACTGTAAAACAAGAAATAACTAGTATATTAGAACAAAAAATGAAGTTAACATCAAGCAAAGAGGAAAGTACTGCGGAAAACTGGACGAGAATTAAAGACATCTTAAAGACTGTTCAAGAAACAAAATTGAGTGCGCTAAAAGCAAGAAAAAAACAAGGGTGGATGAGAGAAGAAATACTGAGACTTATGGATCAAAGAAGAAAAGTCAAAAATAAAGATAAAAACGAATACAAGAGGATCCACGCAATAATCAGGCAGAAGATAAGACACGCGAAAACACAATTTCATAGTAAAGAATGTATTGGAATTGAACAATATGAAAAGAAACACGATACATTTCATCTGCACAAGAAATTAAAAGAGGTCGCTGGAAAAAAACGGAAACAAGTAACCCAAAGTTTACCCAACAATGAACAGGTAAAAGAATGGGAAAACTACATTTCTGAATTATTTGAAGATGAGAGAGTAGAACACTATACACCGATTGCTATATCAGGTCCATCTATAACAAAAAGTGAGGTTACACGTACAATACAAACGGCAAAAAATGGAAAAGTACTTGGCCCCGATGAAGTAAGTGCTGAAATACTAAAGTTTTTGGGAGAAAATGGAATTAAAGCTCTGTGTAATCTCTTTAACAGAATTTATGACACTGGGATATTACCAACTGATTGGTTAAAGTCGACATTTGTCACAATACCTAAGAAACATTGTCCAAAGACATGCGGTAATTATCGGACAATAAGTCTGATGAGTCACGTTTTGAAGATCTTCCTGCGAGTAATACACAGCAGAATTTACACGTTGTTAGAGGACAGACTTAGCAATTCTCAATTTGGGTTTAGGAGTGGCTTGGGTACAAGAGAAGCCTTCTTTAGTAAACAGGTGCTAGTACAGAGATGCAGAGATATAAACCAAAATGTGTACATTTGTGCAATCGATTTTGAAAAGGCTTTTGACAAAGTCAAACATAACAAAATGCTAGAAATATTGGAAACAGCTGGATTGGACGATAAAGATCTACGAATAATTACAAAACTATACTGGCATTAAGTGGCAAGAATAAAGGTTGAACAAGAGCTGTCGGATGAAATAAATATAAAAAGAGGAATGAGACAAGGCTGTATATTGTCGCCTTTACTTTTTAACTTATATTCGGAGGAAATATTTAAGGAAGCCTTAATGGACACAACCGAAGGTATTATTATGAATGGAGTAACCGTCAACAATATTAGATATGCCAACGATACCTTAGTGCTTGCTAATTGCGGAGAAGACCTTCAAAATCTAATGAACAAAATAAAACAGACTTGTGATCACTACGGATTAAAACTCAACGTTAAGAAAACTAAATATATGATAGTTAGCAAACAAAATTATATACAGGATGACGATATAAAAGTCGGAGATGCCACGCTGGACAGAAACTTGTGTATCTCGGCAGTAATATCAATGAGAGCTGAGATCCAACCGCAGAAATTAAAAGCCGAATCGAACCAGCCCGAGCTGCCTTTGTAAAAATGAGAAACGTACTTTGCAGTCACGATCTTAGCATTGACCTTAGAGTTCGAATGACATCTTGCTACATTTTTCCTGTCCTGCTGTATGGAGTGGAAGCGTGGACTCTAACTGAGGCTATCCTTAAACGCTTGACAGCCTTTGAGATGTGGGTATACAGACGACTACTGAAAATAAGCTGGGTCGACAGAGTTAGAAATGAGGAGGTCCTTAGACGGCTGAACCAAACAACACAACTGGTCAATATAATAAAGAAACGCAAGCTGGAATACTTCGGTCACAGTATGAGACACCCTGAAAAATATGATCTTTTACACCTGATCATTCAGGGAAAGATCCAAGGTAATCGTGGTCCTGGTAGAAGAAGAACATCATGACTGAAAAATCTAAGGCAATGGTATGGAAAATCAACTACATCGTTATTTAGAGCTGCTGCCAATAAAGTCACGATCGCGAATATGTTACCCAACATGATATCCAACGATCGATAACGGTCATGGAACTAGAAGAAGAAGAATGTTTCTTTTATACAGTAGGTGTGAGAAGTTTTTGACTTGGATGTGACTGAAAGCATCTGTCAGGTCTACAAAACATAGATATACTGATTTATTGTACTCAATGGCCTTTTCTGTGATTTGTCTAAGTACTAATACGGCGTCTACGCAGAATTTTCCGGATCTGAATTCTTGTTGTTCATCTGATAAAGTTGTTATTTTATTGATTATATTACTTATTTTACGACTTTTGTGGTAAGCTTAAGTGCGGTGTTTAGTATATTTATACCTCTATAGTTGTTGGGGTCTTCTTCATCTCTCTTCATCTCCTTTCTTGAACATTGGTATTATTATGATGTTTCTTCATGCGTCTGGTATCTTGCAGTGCAATATTAGTTTTTGTATAAGTTTTGTCATCTCAAGCGTTATACTTTCTCCTCCGTGTTTTAGAAGCTTCTTGGTTATTCTGTCTGGTCCTGGTGACTTTTCAGTTTTTAGTGAATTTATGGCTATCTCTACTTCCTAAAAACTGATTTGTATTTCGTGTCTTAATTCAAGTACGTTAGTGTGTTGATTAATATTTTCCTTTTCTTTAAACAGTTCCTTCAGGTATCTTTTCCATTCGTTTGCTGGTATGTTATTGTATTCCTTCAATTCTGCCATTTATTTTCCTTGATTTCTTATGAATCTCCACATTTGTTTTTATGTACCGTAGAAGTCGCTTTTCATCCTTTTTGTAAATTATTCCCAGCGTTCATTTTTTGTTCTTCTTACCAACTGCTTTGTCTCATTTCGTATTCTTCTATAGGTACCTCGGGATTCTGGAGTATTTAATGTTTTGTACTTCGTGTGGGCCTCTAGTTTCTCTTAACATTTCCCTTTTATTTCTTTGTTGAACCATGGTGTATTGATGTTGTTTCTTTTGTTCAGTATGACATTGCATTTTTTAGAGCTTCTGTTGCTGCTTTTTTTTATTTTTAACAATCTTTAACAAAAATATTTATTAGTATTCTTTTGTAGAATGATTCGTTCCCTCAGAAATAACACTTAAAACGAACAGCATTTTAAATGCCAGTAACGCGCGCGATATTCATTTTTTTTTAAATAAAGTTTTGTATCAACTCGATGGTAAAAATTCGATATCTTTGATTAAAGTATTTTATCAGCAAAAATCAAAATTAATTGTAATGTTGAAGAGTATAGCTCCCGTATGCAATGTTTGCATTTTGCCGTAAACGAAGTCAGTTTAATAAAGCGGTTAGATAAATAAACGTTAAGCGATTTTTGTCATTTTTTACGGTTCTCATAAAATCAATAAAATTTATGACTTTCATCGACCGGTTGCTGTGGAATTTACACTTAGCGGCTAATATAAAAAAAATCTCACGTAATAGAAAATGAAATTTTTCAAAAAAAATCGAAATTTTATGCTATAGGCTTTGAAGATTAGGTTCTAGTAATAAAAATTTCATAGTGACCGTTCAATGAAAGTAATAAATTTTATTGATCTCATGCATGAAAATGTAAAAATTGCATACGAAAGCTGCACCCTTCACCTTTAACGCTCTTTGATTTTTGTCGATAGGATACTGTAATCAAAAGATGTCGAATTTTTACCGTCGACTTGATACAAATTTCATTTTAAAAAATGATTTCGCGCGCGTGACTGACATTCAAAATCGCTGGTTGCTTCAAGCGTTTTTTTTTGAGCGAACGGTTTATTGTAAAGTAAAAGTACTGATACATATATTTGTTCAAATTATCTTATTCCAAAAATGAAATTCTAAGCAAAATTCAGCTTGTTCGTAGGATTTGTAGAGATTAGTGACATTTTCGTCTCTGATGACTGGAGTATATGTATTAGTAAACAAAATAATAACTTTAGATTAAAATTTAAGCACGTACATTGTCGTACATGCTGGTACACGAAACGAATACATTATCAGAAGTTGCACTATTTCTGATTTACTCAGTGTATGTTACAATCAAAGTTCGGCTAAACACAAACACCGCCACTATACCCTACGTTGTTTATGACAGTTTGATATCAGAAGAGCAGCGATGTTGAACAGTATTACCGTAATTGCCGATCGAACTACGGGATTAATAATGACGATATGAAATGCCACTCTACGAGTCTCATCGAATACTGCATTCGTCGTTGCGTTGCAATTTGATCTATAGGATTGATTAGATACTGTCTAAAATTTATACAATAAAGAAAAAATTTCTGTAATCAAATTTCTGTTTAATATTTTTAAATTATTCTACAACTTAATATTTTTATCTCAAAAATAAAAATAATTAAACCTAAAAATACCTAGCAAGTATTCAGAATAAGGTAACTACAAGTCTGTAAATTCTACCCAGCATGAATTACATATAAAAAAATACTACAATAATACGAGCCCTAACAACTATACGTTGGAACAAGCAGTTATTTTGAGAATAAAATACCAATTTACCGAAATTCTTGTATTTTAATTTTTTTTTAACTAAAAATGTGAAATTAACAACATTTTTCGTGATGTATGGAAATATTTTTACAGTTCAATTATATATTTTATGTTAATTACTATCTAATTATTGTTAGATAGCCAAAAAATGATGACAACTAAAAATTGGAACAAGATTATTTTAACAAATTAATATAAAAACTAGCGGACCAACTTGACATCGAGTTTTTTAAATGAAATTTTTATTTTGCGAGAAAAATTAAGAGATCAATACAAACAATATAAGCAAGAATATACATAACATTCATCAATAATATTGCAAGTAAAAAGTGTATTAAATATCACGAAATATTTCGTCGAAAACAATGTTTTTGTGTGTCAAAACAATCCGGTGTCAGATTTGCTCTATCTTGATGTTTTATGCGCGTTTCGGGTCACTTCCGGTGTCGGATCGCAACCGGAAGTACATATTTAGATTCGTCTTGACGAGACCTTTCGATCCATATATACATTGTGGGGTCTAAAACTTAAAGTAAATTTTAACTTCCGGTCATCTCAAAACCGGAAGTGAATTTTTGTACCAAAAGTATATCTTGACAATCTCATACGTAATACTAATAATATTCCGAAAAAATATTTTAATTATCTAATATGGTTTTTGAGTAAAGTGGTGGACAAGAAAAGGGCTTAGCACCCTTAGCTTGAATAATAGTCTAGGCGGGATCTGTTTTGGATTGGACATTTTCCATAGGAAGCTATTTTTTTGCTGGAATCCCTTCAGGATGTGCCCAATATCGATAATCACTATATGCGCCAGTCGCAAACCCTGTGCTAAATTTTTTATTTAACAAAATCTGAAAACAATTGAAAATTTCCCATTTTTTGCTCCTATTTTCGTTTATAATTCGGAAAATATTGAACCTAGAGAAAAAATTATAAGAAGTAAAAAGTTTCGTTATTCAATTTTACACAATATTTCGTTAGCTAGAAAGCGAAAATTTAATGTTTATTGTTAAAAAAATAGCAATAATGGGAAAAAAAGTACAAAAAAATGAAGTTAATCCTTTAAATGTTTTCGACTTTCTAAACTTGACTTACAAGCTCCATATTCCGCCTAGAAAAACTTCTTAATATGTTTAAAACGTGTGCTAAATTTTGTTAAGATCGGTCGGATAGGTTTTGCATAATAATTTTGCAATCCAGCCTACCGGAAAAAAAATCGCAAATTTTTAAATTTATAGTAGGCCCTCTATAAGCCTCTCAGATAGTTTAAAATTTTTTTACATATAAAGGAAGGCACAAACTTTCAAACGCTTTTTGTAAAATTCAAATCGGTTCACTAGGAGAGCCTAGAACTTTTTTTAAAATTTTAAACAATTTTTATATATATATTAGGCTTATAAACAAATTGAATAACTTTACGAGCTTTAAACATATTAATTTCAAAATTTATACTTTAAATGTCGCGCGAAATGCATGAGAGGTGGTGGTGGGGGACATTCACTCGAAATGTGAATCGGCGAGTTCAAAATCATAGCGGGCGCTAAAAATTGCATTACCTCGGCTTCCTGTTAACCAATTTTGCTCTTTTTTTTTAATTGATGTCTCGGACGACAAGGATTTCAAATATCATATTTTCAAATACCATTTTTAATTGCAAATTGGGAAATTTACAATAAACAATTGTATGTTAAACAAGTAATTGCATTTTTTCTTCATGCATTTTTTTGAGCTTGCAATTTATACATTGAAGTAAATTGTTACTTTTAGTAAACAAATATGTATTTATATATTGTTAATAAATAATTTAAATTGTTAAAACAAAGGCGAACGACAAAAAAAAATTTTTTTTTCATAAATAAACCTCAAAACGTTTCTAAATTTTCCCCAAAACGTTCATTTTCCATTTCAATATCTTCATCCTCGATCTGTAAATTTAATGTTTCTTCTCCTTTATCTGTAGCTTTATCTTGTGCCTCTAGAAAATCTAAAGAATCCATTTTTGAACAAAGTTTTTTACATTTGCAACTAATATTTCTGAATAATCAGTGAGTCAGGTAGTAATACCTGCTCAGTTTGTATTGGCTCAAGACCATTTTGAGTTAGTTACCACCCCCACTCAGTAGCATTCAGGTTATTTCCAAGCCACTGCTGTACTTGGAAATATACACGAAGCGAGTGTTGCTCAGATGCAGATTGTGTTAGTGGCAGCATGAACAATTGAAAATTTTTATTTTTGCAACCTTTATTAAAGCACAAGTAGCGAATTTTATTCTCGGGGATAAAAAACATTCGTTAAAAATAAGTCAAGAAATGGATAAATTGACTAATTCTATGCAATTTTACTCTATAGAGTTTTTTCACTGCTTTGTATTATAAAATATATATTATAGTATTAAAGTTATAAGATAAAGTTATATATTAAAGTATATTATAAAACGTTTTGAGTTATTTGGGAGTAAAAATATTTATTTTTAAAAATAAAAATCATGTTTTTAGACGATTTTTCACAAATAACTGAAAAAGTCAGAATTTATCGAAACAAATTTTTTAACAAAGGATAGCTTATAAAAAAAATTAAAAATGTTGTATTTGTAAAGTCTGTAAACTCACCCGAAGCAAAGTTGTAGCTCATGAAAAGTAGATTCTTATTTGTCAAATTACGGATCGAATCTTTTAACGTGAAATATCCAAGAAAAAATCGGTAAAAACTCACCAACACTTTTTAAAAGTATTCAAAAAATTTTATTTTTTAATTTTAGCATCAAAACTTAGATAGTTACGATCAAAATATTGTTGGTTTTTTCGGTAAAACATCAGGAAAATCACCCCCTAATTAGCACCCCAAATAAAATTAATCGTTACCGCTCTACCATTCTACTAAATACCATTACCGTTCCCGCGCATACCGCGAGTATAAAAGCCGCCACACAGGGTAAGACCGGTTGTCACTCGACATTGAGGAGTAGGCAGATTAAGACCTTAGTGCCTAGAGACAGTTCTTGCAATACAGAACACGATACTGGTACGTCTCGAGTGAGGGAAGTAGGCAGATTGAGACCTCGAACCGAACCGTATCACTCTTGATAATGGCTCCAAAATGGGTGCCGAAACGTCGAGTAATAAATTCTCAACGCAGTTCTTCCCGAGAACTAAGTAATTTTCATATATATATATATATATATATATATATAGTTATATATATATATGTATATATATACATATATATATATATATATATATATATATATATAGTTATATATATATATGTATATATATACATATATATATATATATATATATATATATATATATATATATATATATATATATATATATATATATAAACATATGTTACGAGCAAAGCCCGAAATTGAACAATCCTAGCATTGTACGGAAAATCTTGTCCACTTCTAGCATTGTACCCACAAACTGTACAATGTCCGAAATAATCAAAATAATTGTTGAAACGCTTATCGGTTCAAATCGATTATTATTGACAAGCGACACACCAAATCAAAAATCGAATCGAAGAAGAAATTGTTCTACAATAGAGATATTGTTAGTATGTTACTGAAATATTTCAAAACTTCAAGAGATAGATACATCACTATAATATAGGAAAGATGTTTGTAAAACATCTTAGATTTTCAAGAGATACCTATGTATGATAATTTAAAATAATTTAATTCTACGAATTCAGAAGTCAAAAACACTGATTAATTATGGATTTATAACCTCAATTGACGTTTGTTTGTCGTTAATAACAAATGGGGAATAATCGTAAAAATCAATATGAATCGATATCTGATATATTATCTCAAACTGACACATGGCTACTTATTGAAATTCTAACATTGTACAGCAATTCTTTTATACAAAGTCCGACGATTATATATATTTCGGACATTGTACAGTAAAGGGGTACAATGCTAGAAATGGACAAGATTTTCTGTACAATGCTAGGATTGTCCAATTTCGGACATTGCTCGTAACATATATATATATATATATATATATATATATATATATATATATATATATATATATATATATATATATATGAGGTAAATAGAGTATAGCTGACACATGTGTGCTGTTGATTGCATGTTCTGGAATTCAACGTGGCAGTTGCAGTTGATATCAGTAGTAGCTTCAAGAGAGGTGATGTCAGAAGTCCATGAGTAGATTTATTTATTACCTGAAACAAAAGTTAAGTGTTAACTAAAATCAATAAATATGATATGATGTACGTTAATTTTGCACATTTGGGGTTACTTTCATATACATGTCTATCATATAAATTGGTCAATTTTGTTTTGTTTGATGTTAAACAAAGCTATAAATTTTTTATACCACTTAAAGAGATACAATCAGTAAAAGCTCAGATAGATACAAATGAGAGGTCTGGCTCATCTGCGATTTTAAAAATTCTGCAATTTTAGATTCTGCAATTTTTACATGTTTTTACATATTTAATAAAGCTAACACAATCTCCTGCTTTTTTCCAATAGATCTTTAAGTTTGCTTTTGTAGTTATTTAGCAAATTATTTGCAGATTTTTTTAATGCCGAAATCCAAATGACATAATCTTAAAAAATATGCGGTATTCCACATTGACCCAAAAGCGAAAGAAAAGGCTTTTAGTACCAAACCATACTATTTCGACAAAATATGAGTAAATATTGTAGAATTATTGAAAATTGATGAATGATATATTAATTTATATTATGTAATATATTATACATCATTTTTTGGACTCGTTGGGCGACACGACAATGGGTTGAAACCCCAGTATCCATACCATC
Organism: Diabrotica undecimpunctata; assembly: GCF_040954645.1. Classification (NCBI taxonomy): domain Eukaryota; kingdom Metazoa; phylum Arthropoda; class Insecta; order Coleoptera; family Chrysomelidae; genus Diabrotica; species Diabrotica undecimpunctata. The sequence goes on along the minus strand of NC_092804.1, from coordinate 98,473,995 downwards.
TTAAAATGTACTCATTCAGCTACAAATCATCCAAGCAACATCTGAAGCCTACTATCCAGTTACCTGCATGAAGCCAATAGTGTTATAAGTATCGATGTCCTATTGATTAAACTATTTAGTAAACTATCAGCAGTATTTGATTTAAGAGCGTAGGCGCAAAATTTGGGGCCAATGCTTTTTAAGAGCATACATTTTTTATTAATCCTGAGAAAACTAACATAATATTTTTGATTAATTTAAACGCAGAATAAAAGATTACACAACCGATGGCGGAAAGTCCCCTAGAATAAACAAAACGTTTTTTTGAATCAGATATTTGAAATCAAAAATCACACTAAATTTTCTCTTCTTTTTACCCCTGGTACTTATTAGAATAAACATTACAGAAGTTTTCAGGGATATAATATATCATACGTCAATCATGTATCATAATATATCATATTTTATTATTTTATTTTATTTTTTTATATTTCATTTTTTGTTGAGATGTTTTTTACTTTAAATTGATAATAATAGTTATTTTTAAACTTACTTAACTAGTTATATTCTTATACGATGTGTCAGGATTATAATACACTACTAAATTTAAATTTTCGCGGCATCTGTCATTTCTCCCCAACTGTTGAGTTTGTTGGTTTCCTTTAACATTGCATGTGGTAAATTGTGATATGTTGAAAGAGTGTCTATTATTATAAAATAATTAATTTTATTTCTGAATATATGTTGTAAAGTATCTTGGAAAGATATCTTTGTATACAGATATCTTTGATAAAAATTATATTAGGTATTTTTGATGGAAAAAGATTTGCTAGAAGCCGTTCTTCCCTACAGAACTGTAATAATATTTCTTCTATTCAATATTTTCAACGGGAACAAACTGACCTATGATGCCACCTATTAGTATATTTGAGAAAGGTACTTTTTAAAGTTGTTCGTAAAATTCTTCAATCACTTAATCTGATTTTTCTGCTGCAGAGACATACTTGGATGATATTATGTTAAATTTTTAACCTACAAGTGGCATTAGGATTATTCTCTTTGAGATAGTTGTGATATTACTGATTTCTTTATTTAGTTTTTTAATAATCATTCGAGTCCATCTCGATGCGGTTGTTTATAGATTCCAAATAGTATAATTGGTAGACCTCCTTTTACTGATTCCTAAAATATCAAATCTCAGCCTTTTGTCCTATGTTTCCATCAAATACAGAACCTATTCCGTGTAAAGAAATTATGCTTCTTAATTCTTGAATTGGTTTTTTGACTTTGATTTGATTGGGGACAACTTTTCGTAATATAATAAATCGCTATTAGCAATATGATCATTAATGAATCAGCTGCAAAAGTTTCTATGTGTACGAATTCGTTAACGAATGAAAAGATATGTAGTATCGTAGTAGTATTCGTAGTTTCCACTACTAAGCGCAACAAGTGTTTTCATACACTAATAAGACGTAAAAATTTTGACATATAGAATAGTTATTTTCTAAAATGTTTGTACTATTGTAAATATTTTTTTCATAATATATGCAGATCTAAATGTAATGTTGCATTTTCTTTACAGTAGTAGATAATCTACTGTGTTATAAAATTATATCTAGCAAATTTACCTCATGTTGCGTTTAAAAAAAATCAATATATATATATATATATATATATATATATATATATATATATATATATATATATATAATATATATATATATATATATATATATATATATAAATATATATATAGATATATATGTATATATGTATATATATATATATATACATATATATATATATATATATATATATATATATATATATATATATATATATATATATAACGATTATATTAAAACAAACAAACGACTACCAATAGGACACTACACCTCATCTTCTTTAATAATCAACGTATATCATACGAGATATAACATATAACATACGAGATATCATAGGCCACTATGGATAAAAATAGATTTACTATAAGAGAAGTTTTGATTTATTGACTTGAAGAAGGCCTCTTGCCGAGTAAAAATAAAGAACTGAGTGAATCTTAACCAGCAACATAGCAAATATAAGCGGAGGATATAACGAATATACAAAGATGGAAAAAATAAAACAAGGCGACTACCAAAAGCGCTACACAATATTTTTTATTCTCGATGAACGTACAGCGACATTCAAGATATCAAAGGGCACTAAAGATAAAAAAGATTTACTATAAGAGAAATTTTGATTTTTTGACTTAAAGAAGGTCTCTGGCTAAGGACAAAATAAAAAACTAATCGAATTCTAACATGCGACATAGCAAATGTAAGAGGATGAACTAACAAACATATTAAGATTAAGAGAAAAAATTAATCAGTATTTAATAATAATTTTTAAATTTAATACTAATATAATACTAATAAAAAATTAATCAGTATTTAGTATTAATTATTATATTTAATAATAATTATTTAAATCAATATATAATTAATAGTTGTTACCACCCGTGGAGAAACGATGACGACTATTAAAATAAAGTTTGTTTATTACTAAATGGCAAACACAATACTATAGCTTTTTGTAGTGTATCGCTTTGTGCGTCTTAAGATGTTTTATTTTGCACTTTTCATATGAACTTTTTTTTGACTTACATTGGGTTGCTGAATGACCATATCGAAGACAATTAAAACATTGCATAACCGGACAAACATAATATTTCAACGGGACATCTAACTTTGTTGATGTAAATATACTGGGGAATTAATTTACCCTCAAAGCTAACAATTACCATTTGGTTAGGAACTCCCTCGGATATACCATTATTTTGATCTAATATAGTCATTCTATAAACTTTTTTAATAGAAATATTGGACTTAACAGTGTTGAGCAGTGCATTCTCACTTAAAGTAGTATACACGCCACGAACGAGATCTTTGTTTTCTGTTAAATAATTTGGGATATATGCTATTAAATTATTTTTCTCAAAAAAATCTTCATTAACTAACTTATTTCTTAAGTAGTTTCTCTCCAAGTTTAATTCAATGCAAAATGACCTATATTTAAATTGGTATGTTGAACAAATATAAAAAAAGGACCATTATCATTAGAACTAAATCGATTAGATGCATTAAATTCCTGACTTTTTTGAATATTTATTTTAGCTGAAGTCGATGGCAAGTTTTTGGTATTAATACTGGTTTTAGTATCATTTGAGTTCATCCTGAGAATTAATATGCAAAGCATTAATTTGTAGGTATAATTATGTTATTCCCATTTGTAAATTCAATGGCCTCTACACCAGGATCTGGTGGATCCTTCCCAGAAATGCCGTGTTTGTCCGCGGACATGACGGGGCACGGCGTTTGACAAAAAGTATAATAAAAAATTTCTACTTACAGTACAGTTGACAGAATAACAGAACTTAAAATATAAAGCAAAACAAACAAAATCATCTAAATACTCTGTGTTAAATCTTGAAACATTTTTCTACACTTCACAACAGATTGGAATCGAATAAACAAAGACTTTAAGTTTGCTTAAATATACAAATTTTCCCGAGGAACTCTTAAACGCGTCCAAAGACTTTGACAGTTTTTGACAATTAATTTTTTTTAGAAAATTTTTAATAATTTCGATAGAGTAGTAGCGTCCACAGAAATCGATATTATCATGGGTGATATTAATGAGAAGATGGCGAAAGATAACTCCCAGATAACTGAGGAATTTGAAACCGAATGGACTACATATACTTACTTATTTATTCGCAATTCTCTTTACAGTAAGTATAAATGTAATGTTTTTTTTTTATTTTTTTTTCTCACGTTAGACATGAGCTCTGCACCATTTTGTTTATTGTGCTGGCTATTTCTTGGTTCCTACTTTCTCCTGGTCCTGCTTTTTTTTTATTCCAGTTTTGGTTTTTCAGATCACTTTTACCAATTTTTTATTGTCTATCTGCACTAGATGCCCAAACCATCATCTTAATTGTTGTGTTTATATATTTTTTAAAACACTATGGACTCCAGGTTTTCCTTATCACTTTGTTTTTGATATTTTCTATGTTCGCCACTCTTTAAACTTTCCGTAATATTTTTATTTCGCAAGCAGTTATTCTTTTTTAAATAATCTGTTGCTAGACAACCGAAACAGTTTAAAAACCTATGCTAGGCTACATATTATACAAAGAAGTGTAGAAAAACTTAGTAATAGCAATAAAAAGAATTAAAGCGCAGAGCTACTAACCTATTATAACATTTTGGTAAGAAATAGAAAACAGATCAAAGTAGATTTAAAGACTAAAAAACAGTACTGATAAACACACGTGACAAACGATACCACCGTAAAACAGAAATAATTGCCATAAAGGAAAATAAAATAAAAATGGACCGCAAATAAATGGAAAAGTACTGGGGAAACAGATATGAAACGAAAATTATGTTAAAAAACAATCAAGAAGCAAAAATAAGTTTATTATTAACAGAAACAAAGAAATAATAAATGACAGAGAAAATACTGAACCTCATGGACCAAAAAAAAAAGTTAGAAATAAGACAAAAAACAATATAATGAAGGAACATATAACTTCATAGAAACGAATGTAATTAAATAGAAAACTATTTTAAGCAGTATAATTGTAGCAGAATAAATTTTTTAAAGAAGAGCATTTTTTTATTTTTCCAGCAAGACTAGGATTATTCGAAGCGGCGTCCTTATTTCAAATAGCCAGAGGTCTTTCTTGTTGTTTTTGTTAACTCATTTTGTCTAGGAGATTCGTGTAAGTACCCATTTGTTCAACTTTTTTGTAGTTGTCCAAATCCAACCCCCTTGCCATTGACTTATCCACGACCTAGCTCTCCAAATAAGCCCTGAGTACCGTTTGCACAGTTTTGTTTATTTTACTTGCCCTATATCTGCCCCAATAACTTCTGTCCCAAATTTTCAACCCCTTATAGCAATACCCTATGTGGTAGTCTAATAATATATAAGGTTATATTGGGGGTGAAGACACCATTCTAATAATATAGGATAATTTATTGATGGAAGCTGTAATTAAATCTAATATACCCCTCTAATGAATTGTCTCCACTCTGATAAATGCTGTCACCATTGTAGAAGACGTCTGTTTCAATCTCCTTATCAATGCCTCTACAATTCTTAGGGGATACTTATCCCTGCGAGCGGGGCAAGGCTTACTGGCTCCACTAGTCTGAACTGACTGGTTTCGCCCTCGCGGATTTACAAGAGGGTAGAGAAATCTTTTTGGAAAGGAAGGGGATTAAGGACTTCGCGGTCTCAGGTCCTGCAAAGAGTGAGAGGCTATGGGCTTACGTTAGAAGCCGGAGCACTGCATAGCGAAATGTGTATCTCTTCTAGTCTCGACCTGTAACGGCTAGGAATAACAAAAAAAATTCGAATTTACAATGTATTAACTAGACTGTACATTACAAATATCAGTTATGACAAAAATGTTCGCTCAGGCGCGAAGGGAGACGAGAAAAGACAAGCAAGGAATTAAAGATCAGACAATTTCCGTATTATTAGACATACCTGGGGTTAGTATATAGAGATCTTAGTTACCTCTGCGTATCTAGGCTCTAGCTAGGGAATACGCCTCCAGTCTACCGGGATTTGAGATTTCGTACCTTCGAATCTCCAGTTGCCGACACTTTATACGTCACACTACCCCGTCGAGTTAAATAACGCGTCCACTGTCTGCGTACCTTCCGATCTCCACACTATGGCGTGGAGCTGCTGCGTGACCACTTCCCACTAACCCCTTGCGTGGGCCACCCTCTCAGGCGCCGCGCTAATACTGAACGCTTTGACCAACTTCTGCCTGGTTTTTATGTTTTCGCTGATTATGCCTTAGATTCTTTAAGTCACGTATTCCATGTGTTAAACTGGATAACGCTATGTAAAAACTTCTTACTCAGCTCAATTCTTCTAACTTGTTTAACAATTCTTACCTTGTATTAATTTTCAACAAGGTCTAAGTGTCGTAATTTTTTAAACATTCAGGCTTGTGTTAAACTGGGTCAATCGTTTTGTTTTTACTTTGGAATGTATACGTTAAACTGTGTCGAATTTATTCTTTATTAATTTGGAATATATAATAATAACTTAAATAATTATTACTCTTTACTAGGCTAATTGTCCCTTAATTTTTCCTTCTTTATTTCCTTGCTGTTTACATTACATTACTCCCTTCGCAAAAAAAGAAATGGCCTGAGAGGCCTTTTCCTTTTCTAACCCATAATAATTATTCTACTTACATCTTACATTACTCATATCCTACTATATTCTTTTATATTAAGTCCCAATTATTGTGTTATATTATATTGTTTCTTATAGAATATTGTGCGATGGTCAGCGAATGTATCGTGCTGCCCCCGTATTGTACCTATGTGTATGACAAGTTGAGTTACTTTTGTATTAAATTCTTATTGAAATTTACAAGTGAAACATTCTTGACTTATTACTGTGTTTTGTGACTACATGTGTCACTTATTCTAAATTCTAAAATTGTTCTATCCGAATGTAACTCGCGTTTCTCGGCAATCGCGGTTTTGCTTATGATCGTTCACTATCGACGTATCCCTGTGGGAATTTTCGCACTTCACTCGCGTCGTCTTGGCTTTTAATGTCCGTTTGCCAATTTTCACGTACCGCGTTAACTATCTTGTTGGTGCTGTCTATCTCCATTGGGTTGCTCTCGCTGGTTTGGTCTTTTCTGGTTGGTACTGGTTTACTTTTTGCCGCGTTATACTTCTGACAAATTGGTGTCTGGTATGTGTTTGCTGCATCTCTTTGTCCAATGTTCATCTTGTGATTCTGGTTGCTCATTGCTTGTATTCAGGTGTATATTTTGTTCTTCGTTCTTTGATTTTTTGGTGTCGGTGTATTACCCAGTTGGTGAGGTTTGTCCATAACCCTGCTATGATTATGTAGCTGCATCCTATTGTTTGGTATATTCTTAACCCATTCAGTATTATTCCACACGCATATATAATTGTTCTATATATTAAATATACGCCAATTAAGCTACTGGTGATATTTCCTAATGTGGATAACCATCCCCATATTCTATTGAGGGTGGAGTGAGCGATCTCCTTTAGTTCATTTTCGTCAAATATTTTGGTTAATGTGTACCCTTGATTTATTGTCTCTAGGCCTGTTGTTCTTCTGGTGATTATGTTCTCTACTGCTTTTCTTTCTGATCCGAACGTGACTATCCTTTGTGCGTCTTGTATTTCTTGTTGTGTGTATATTCCGCCAGCTGCTAATGGTTGTAGTGGTACCATGTCTATTAATGATTCTGCTTCTACTGTGATTTCTGTTGGATTGACTGCCTTGGTTGGGTCTGGTGTCAAGCTGATCCATTGTTCTTCTACGTAGTACATCGGAGGTGTAACATGGTTGCAATCTATTTCTTCGGCGTAATCTTGGATTATTCTTGTTACTGGTGACATAAATTTTGACTGGTTTAGTAGTGAGATCGGTAGTTCATGGAAACATTTGTTTGTTCTTCGTATGGTCACTGGTTTCGGTATGCATTGCATTATGTAAAGTACTTCTCCTAGTACTCTTCCAGTGTACCCTGGCATGTTCTGCATAAGTTGGCTGACAGCGTTAGGTAGGGATGGGGCCATTAGTAATCTGTTTTTTTAAATTTCTCTCTTTGTTTGACATCGCCGCAGTACTGTGTCTAAGTATAGATTCTCTATATCTCTTTGGTAGGCTTGTTCGGTGTAAAGGAATTTGCTATTTATGTAGGTCATAAGGTCTATGTTTTGGGGAAGGAGTGGCATACTAGGATTTATTTTGTTGTTTACGAGGAAATTTATTAGGATTCGGGGGTGTTCAGTTTGCCATACCTCTGTGTTACATATTATAGCCCTTTTGTGTAGCGTTAGAGCAAATATGTTTTTATCTTGTTCTACTATTACCAGCTCTTCTAGGGATTGTTTGTTAGTGATCTTTTCACCGTGCCCTTTATAAAGTTGTGACAATTGACTTTCACAACTGTTGTCTTTGTATTGTTCCCAGGTTATTTCGCCTATTGTAAAGTCGAAGCAATAGCCATTGATGAATGGACATGTTACTCCCTCTCGTAGGTGGATTTCTTCTGCCTGGTTGTGGTTGCTACTTCCAAGAATAAGATAGTTAACAATGTAATCGGTTTTGAACGGTATCCGTGGTTTTCTTTGCGGTTTTTGTAACAAATCGCACTGTTATTACTGTCCGAGTAGTCGCACTCCCGTTAGCAAACTTTAGTTAGCATTAGTACTTTCTACGCGTAAGTCCAACGCACCTTAACCTATATATACATGCATAGCTGCCTATTGCAGACAATTGTAGCGATAGCTTTACATAGTTCTGACTTATAACTAACCTAGATTTTATTGCATATTAGTATGCCTTATGATCATAAACTAAACTTTTTTTTTTTTAACTGTAAATTAGTATATTACCTGTGTTTGGTCTTTCGTCCCTTGTTGTTAATGGCGAATTTTCTTACCTATTAACATGTGTACTTCTATTAGGAAGGGTGACGACCATATTCCAATCCGTCGTTACATTTATACTGGATTGCAAAACCTACCCTTTCCATGGTTATTTGTTTTCCATATTTTCGGATTATGGGAGCTAACATTTTCCTTGCTAATATGGTATGACGGTAGAGGATTGTGTCACAGGCACAATAATTTCTTACGGGGGGTGAACAAGGTTTAGAGACACTAAATAATATGTCAGGAGATGATGTGGGGTGTTTGCAAACATTATCGAATGCACATCGGAACAATAATACGTTCCAACAAGGCAAGTATAATTTTATTCGCTTGATGATGTATGGAAATTGCTGGTAAGATATAGGGAATTTGGGTGTCTCGTCTGAGAATCTGAAACCGACGTCTACTTCGTCGTACCAAGTGTTTCGGCGTTTTTCTGCCTTCTTCAGACGCCATTCTAGCGCTCTGATTCGGCGTTTTTCTTTCCTTCTTTCCGTGTATATTTTCTGTGGGTTTTCTGGGGGCGGTCTCCACGCAAGCGTCCTTGCGCTGGGTGCCTTGCCCAATTTGTCTTTTTGAATTCGCAGGTCAAATTCCTAAAAATTCCTCTCTGCACATTTGCACAATACGCTATAAGCTGGCATTGTACAGCTGGAGCAGCTTCCATTAACTACTTCTGTTAATATAGGAAACCAGTATGTGGTATTTACCCATCTGTTAGTAACACCACCAATAATGTGTTTGCCTCGGCAAACATTAAATTCTTGTTTTATTTCCGTGATTGTGTCGGGATCGGTGATTACATCGCCGCTGAAAATGTCGTTCGCTAATGCGTTTGACATTAGAGCTATTTCACAATAGCAGAAAACAGCTAGTGCTGTTTCTCTGAGTTGGGGGTCATTTAGAAGATTCTTAGCTTTTGACATCGCTTCCTCATTTTCTAAAACGTCGCCATGAAAATTGAAGTTTTGGTTGCCTTCCATTTCAGTGTTTTATAACACCTCCGTTCCTAGAAATGATAATACTTGCTATACGGTGATAATGAGACTGTCATTGAAAGAAAGTTTATTTATAATAGAACGCGACTGATGAGCGAGATAATATGCAGAGTATTTTACGTTAGTTTATTACTGTTGTAATGTATATTTTTGACTTATACCTGGTAATGATATTCTTTTATATCGGATTCCTTACTATATTAAATTTCTTGTTAAAATTTTAGCATTATTCGAGCGGCCGTCTCTTGTAATACCAAGCTTTTAACCTTCTTATAGTTGATTTGATATTTTCATTATTGATCTTCTGCGTCGAAAAAAAAAAAAAAAATTCTGCGTTCTCATCATTCTGTGTTATTATTGTTTTCCCATTATTATTTCTTATTCTGTTGTATGAGTTCAATCCTTTCTTTTTCGTTTTATGGAATATGCAGCAACATTTCCTTTCGGGCTTGCTGCCTAATCTATTCCTTATACGTTCTGATCTTTTTGGTTGGCTGATGTCTCCCTGGCTTCCTTTTCTTCTTCTCGGCGGTTTGTTAAGTGAAGTTCCTGGTCTATGATTGAGTGCTTATGCCCTTGGCAATCATCGCATCTCTTCACATTTCACATATTTCTCAACATTTCTTCTTAATTCGTTCCAGAAATCGTATTTCCTTATATTTCTGTACTATATATTCTATTTATTCTTCCATATCCTTCCTGTAACATGTGGAAGTCGTTAATTATAACTCTTCTTGACCTGCTTATCTTGTACTATACAAATTTTTGTACCTGTTTTTTAAAATAATTATGATTCTTTTAATCTTTTCGTATTTCATTAAGAATTGGCTGAATCTTATTTTCTATCTCTTCTTATTCTCATTTTTCATTATTATCCTTTTCTTTATAATCGCCTCTACTCGCACTTGTGAGCCAAAATCTCAACAAGTCTCCTAATGCTATTCCTGAAGCATAAATCCTTAAAATAAATTGTTTTTCTTCTATAAATCGAAGAATTCCCTAACGGCGTTTATTAGATATATCCATTACTAAATGTTTCTTGACATTAGTAGTCCATTAAACTTTACTTTCTTCCTAGATAATCTGTTACGTGGTCCGCAAAATTGCTTTATAGCTTTGCAGTAGGCAAAATACTATGTTACATAATATGACAAAAGAGATTAAAAAAGGTCATTGATAACACAAACAACAACAATTATTTCAAAATCTAAAAAAAGCACGAAACGCAAAATGATAGTTACCAAAACGCATTGAAAAGTATTAAAAAATTAGATTTCTAAATAATTTAAAGGTTAGATAGAATACTATAGAACGAATGGAATATCTAGATTAGAGTTACGTGAGACATACAAATGGCAAAAAATCTTTTACGAAAAGCACTTGTTCATAAGCAGGTATGGTGTTGAAATACTAGAGCTGCTGATAAAAAGGGATTAAAGCACTGTCTGAAATATTTTTAACAAAAATTATGAAACACGGTTATTCGAAACTTATAATACATCACTGTATTTTCAATTCAAACCGAAACCGTAAACAAAATATAGTTTCTTTAATAGAATACATTGCAAAGTACCACACCAATATTTATCCTTTTTCAATAGTTGTATAAACAGTAATATTTTATATTTATACTTTATTTATATAATAATCAAATGTATTAAGGTACCTACGATACCCACTTTGTTTCTTTCAATCTATCTATCACTCTATCACTCTAGCAGGAAGGCACTATAATCTCATTCCCCAAATTATACAAATACATCTAATGTACATATTTCTGTTATATAATATATATATATATATATATATATATATATATATATATATACATATATATATATATATAATATATATATATATATATATATATACATATATATATATATATATATATATATATATATATATATATATATATATATATATATATTACAAAAATATATTGGATTTATTTTGTATTTGTATAATTTGTTTGTATTTTTGCAATAGTGTAATGTCAGCATTCACAATAAACCAATTTTACAAAATCCCCTTGTATATACTTTTACCGACTGCAATCTTCTCAACAAAACCTTTATGGTGTGTCATAAGAGCTCTGTGAACTTGAAATGAGATGATGTAAGATCCTTGTGTGCCTGTTCTGGTCCTTATCTCGACAATTTCCTTTTTACATACATTACGACCGCTTGGCCAAGTGGTTTTTATGAAATTTATCCTTAAAGAGGACGTCAAAAGGTGGAAATATTTGTACGAAAGCCATAAAAGAAAAAGATTGTGCTTTAGGAGCTGAGATATTACTTATAGACATAATGACGGTCGTAAGCATTTAAGATATGAACTAGGTAGAGACAATAATGTCAATAAATAGTTATGTAGATTATTTAAACACCAATTTTGCACTACCAGAGGTTAGGATTGGTATTGATAAAAAAGTATTGTATTTCAAGGTCGTCAAATAGAATTTAATATTAGACGTAGTTAGGACTAGAATTGATAAACAAGTAATCTTAAGTACTAGTGCACAAGTTAAAATTGGTTGTATTAATAGGGTTTTTTAATTGAAGTTGGAAATGACTGTCTCTATCCTCTTTTATTTGCGTACGATCAATTAATCATTGCGACCGACGAAGAGGATGTCCAATACATGTACAGAAAACTGGAGAAGAAATTAAGAGAATTGGAACTGCATGTGAATACAGCAAAAACTGAATATTTGTACGTGGCAGGAGAGACTAGAGATCTTCAATTACTACAGGTAACAACAAAATAATTTCATCAATACAAATACTTGAGAACCATAATCTCAGAAAAAGCAAACACAAATAAGGACGTTTAGAATAGCGTAATTCATGGAGTTTTTTGAAATGTGGCTTTATTGTCAAATTCTGAAGATATCCTATACCGACCACGTTGCTAACCAGCACGTTTTATTCAGAATGACAGGGAAAGCACTGCAAATTGTAAGTTGCAATTAATTTTACAAGAAAAAGTAGAAGGATACCAGGAATGGGGTTACCGATGATGGGGTAAGGTTTAATTTACTTCTTAACAATTTTTTTTTCATCCGTTGCCGTTTTGTGTTAACATCCTTGCATCTGTCCTCCTTACTCTCCTTCACTCCAATATCTTCTTAATTACTTCATCCCATGTAGATATGTCTTGGTTTTCCTCTTTTTTTTGTTTTTCAATAGTTTTATAGTTTGCTTGCAACACTCTTCTCACTGGTATGGTATCCTTCATTCGATGTAAATGACCTTTGGATGTAAATGAACTCAGCTGTCTCTGTTCTCTAAACTCCAATGTGGATTGTATTTTCAGTTTGTTCCTTATCTTTGTTCATTATTATATTAATTTTGGTAACTCCTTTAACTCTTATTAAAAACTTAATCTCTATAGTCTGTATCTTGCTCTTTTGTAACTGCTTTGTAAAATTGCTACAAACTATTTTATTTTTATATTCTGTGATATTTCTTTTCTGTAAATAAATTTTTTGTTCATTGTTTGATATAGTTGTAGCGTTTTCTCTACTTTACCATTGATTTCTAGTAGAAGTAGAAGTACCCTCTAAAAATGTTTATTTAATTTTTTTCCTTACAAAATCATTTTAATCTCTCAAAATAAATTTTACTTTATGTACTAAAGAAGTAATTTTCAATTTAAAAGAGAAAAGAAGCTAACTCATAAAAATAAAACGTTTTAATACACTAACACGGCAAAACAATTTGAATATGAACATGAATCAAGTTGAGAGGTCGTTCTAAAGCGCCGTGGCAAACAATTTCATTAGACGGAGACCAACCGTGGGATATAGGGGTCACAGTCAAAGCAAATGAAACTTTTTACTTTGTTGAAACGTTACTTTTGGCTCCACGCGCTTTATACATTTTGGAATGTAAAATTTCATCGCTGGTTTCAGCAGTTTTTAATTTTATTTTTTATCTCTAGTTCGAAACTGCGCCGTGTGGAATTTGTAATGTAATATAGCAATTTTATTCTGCTTGGATTTATTTCAAGCTGCGGAATTAAGATTTGAGGTAATCTTGTAAGTTTCCGCGATTCCACACCTAATTCAAGAGAGTATTTGCACGTTTATTTCAGCGCAAGTGCAGATATTTTGACAAGGTGTATCGAAGTTGATTCAAGATATAAGATAAATTATAAATAAGTTCCAAACTCATGAACTATGATAATATGAGAGTAGAAATAGGTAATGCTGCGATGAAAAATAAAGAATATTGGCCAAAAGATTGAAAAGTAAACATTCTTAATTAATAATGAGTATTGTATAGTAATAAGAAAAATAGACCTGTTTTTTTTTAATTATTTACAAAATTTAATAAACAAATTTCAAATCACCGTATAAAATAATTAACGTTGTTAAAAAATGATATTAGTGAGATACTAGCTCATACGTAGATATTTTCATGATTCTGTACTTGTACTAATTTTTATATCTATTAATTAATAATTGTACATTTATTTTGGATTCAACCTTTTTAAAACTAAGTATAGAACTATAAAACTGCCGCTTAAAGTAAATATATTTAATTTTTTTTTTAAGCAATCGAAGTGCCTCACATTACTATAGTAGTATGAAAATACCAGATAATAACAGTACCATTATTTATTGTTTTGTCTCCCTTTACAATCCTTAGCACAGCTTATAAATCCTTTATTCTTACTGTTCTTTTTAAATGCTTATACAACTTAACATATAAAGCTACGTCCACACTATGTCGAATGGTGTCGTTCGACTCGGTAGACCGACACTGTCGAACAAGTATGGACATGTCGCCCGGCTTTGTTGAACCATGTCGGGTCGAATCGAATGCAATCCGAATCAAGTCGGTACGGATCAAAGGAAGTCGAGCGACATCAGTAGGTGTGGACGTTTTGAAATGTGTCGGTCAACTTTTTCAGTAAATATTTAGGCTGTTTATTTGTGTTTATATCAAAATTATTCCATTTAGCTGTTTATTTGTGTTTATCAAAATTATTCTATTTAAAACAATTTCATTTTTAAAACATTTTTATTAACACGTATTTATAAATGGAATTTAATGATGAACAAACCATTGCATTTATAGAAATGTATAGAGAACGTGATTATTTGTGGGATCAAACTAACTCCCTATACAAAAATCGGAATAAAAGACATGATGGTCTTATGGAAATTGCAGTTTCTTTTGCAATTGAAAAATCTGATGTTGAAAAAAAAATTAAAAATTTGCAAAGCCAGTTTTCCAGAGAAAGAAAGAAGGAAAAGTGTACCACTGGGAAGGGGGCAGACGAAAAGTATATTAGCAAATGGTTTGCATACAAAAGTATGATGTTCTTGGCTGATAAGAACAAACCAAGAAACACTCAGGATACAGATTTAATTAACACTCAGGTAATTATGATTTTTTAAATATTTAGCTTGTTTTAAAGTAATTTACTTGATTTTATGATTATTATTGTTGTGCGAAATAATGTTATTGTTAATTGTTGTTTTGTAAAAACAAAACAAATAATACCTACTTTTTAATAAGTAGGTACCTACCTACCTAGCAATATTTTCAAAATTATGAATAGACAGATCTAAGTATAACCATGGGCTGAGTTTGGTTTATAAATACCGTCCATTATTTTTTGGTAATGGGAAAACATAAATAAACAATCCATAAATTAGGTATTAATACATTTTTTTAATCAAAAGCAAAATGAATGTAATTAAAGTTATTAAACAGTTATACCTACAAATTAATTATTACTTAATTAACAATTACAATTACTTATCGTATTGGAAGTGCAGTTTTCCTGGCTCACTTATGAAATATTCTGCAAATTCCTCTCTCACCGTTTGAGCTTTAGTACAATTTCTCCTGGGAATAGTAGGCAGACTATTCTGATGAATGACATCAACGTCATTCAGCAATAAATCAACAATAAACTCTTCTGTACTATACTTTTTCCTGCCTCGTACAAGGCTGGGCCTTACCCAAAATCGCCTTGGGCGACGACGACAGCGTTGTTGTTGACTTTCTGCAACTGCATTGATAATTGCAGCAGCCGCAACTGCAGCATCTTTAGGAGTCACTCATTATTTTAAAAATGTAATCAAAATTCACTAACTAATTTATTTAACTTGCTTGATCAGTGACTATCGCTCAACTAGTCTACATATACTGTGGTGTGTGGACAAGTCAAAAGTCGACAGTGTCGAACGACATATGTCTGTCGACCTTGTCGATCGACATAGTCTGGACACGGCTTAAAACCTAATTTTCATAATTTCTGCAAAATTTTTGTATACCAATTTCAAAATTATAATTAAACTTTACAACTTTTTTTTATTTACAAGCAATGGTCGTTTTAACCACCTGGGATATTTGGAACATTTGTTATTGCATTATATTAAATTGTATAAAGATGCATCATTAAGAAAGCTAATTAAGATTTAATTAAGTTTTTAAATTACTGGAAATATTGTTATTTTGTCTGTTTACTATATATTTTTCACATTCTATTAGGTGGTGTTTAACATTAATGTTGACTTGACAATATTCACACACTGGAATGTCTTCCTTAGTCATTAGATACTTATGCGTATAACCTAACCGAAGGCGAGCAATTTTGATTTGGTGAGCTCTTTTTATTCCACTTATTTTGCCACGCACTGAGCACTTTTTCTTTGACAAACTGTTTTATATCACTGGAAAACTATTATAGCATGGTCGTTATAGGCAGAATCTCTTGATTGGAGGGTTGCTTTCTTATTACTTTGTATTCCAATGTGAGATGGAACCCACATAAATTTGACTTCGGAATAAGATTCTTATAAGGAAGAAAGTTATTTGTGGACAAGTAAGTCCATAGGGATCTAAATGAATAGTTGACCAATTGTTGTTAACGAGTTTAATCTGTGATAATGACGAAGGAAGAATGGTTTGTAATATTGCATATAATTCTGCTGTGTATATACAGGGTGTTTCAAAAAAAGGTAACCCCGTCTCTAGAGTAGGTAAAAAACCAAAAAATAATTGGGGTTTGCTTAGTAAAAAATTTTTGTAACGGCATCCGTTTTCAAGATACAGGGCGTTAAAAAAATTTTTTCGCATTTTTTACGATTTTGCCGAAACTACTGGCAACATTGTAATAAAATTTTATACGAATATGTTTTGGAAGCTGATACATCCCATGAATTTGTTTTTATATCTGATTCTCATAGTGGGCGCTAGTTACACGGATCGTACTAAGTATTAGTCAATATAACTTTTTTAAGAGTATAATTATTAATCAAAATTTCAAGTAAACTTAAACAACATTCAATTTTACACGAAAAAAGTACTCTTGGTAAAACTCGATACTGTGTACCGTTTTCGGAATATTTTGATTTGAAAATTATGAAGTAATAATTGATGCTGGTATAAACTAGTTAGTAATTAAACAAAGCTTACAAGAAGAAAATTAAATTAATGACTAAGAACATAAAATAAAATTCATTACAGTAAGTGTTCAAAATGCCCTCTGTTTTCGCGAATACACAAGTCTATTCTTTTTTCTAAAGATTCCATTAATCTTCTAAACGGTAGGGGATCAGCTATGATGTCAATAAATTGACGTTAAATTCTTTTTTCCAATTCTTGCGTGAATTTACCTCTGTAGCATAGACTTTTTCCTTAATATACGACCAAACTGCTTAGTCCCAAAGGGTTAAAATCGCATGACCGAGGAGGCCAATGAATCGGAGCTTCTGCACCTCTACCAATCCATCGATTCGAAAAAATGATTACTCAACCAATTACGACACCTTCTATCAAAGTGTGGTGGAGCTCCATCGTGCATAAAAAATAAAGATCTTCGCTCGTTTAGCGTTAAATCTTCTAATATCTTGAATAAGGAATTGTTTAAAAATCAAGAAACATATCACCATTTAAATTTTCAAGGTAGAATATGATAACCTATTAATTTGTTACCTAAAGTTGCTGCCCAAACATTAACTTTAAAAGAGTGTTGGTAATGTGATACCCTTTTGACTCGTGGATTCTCATCACACCAGTAGTGTGCATTATGGGAGTTAAACATACCTTGTCGCGTAAAGGTGGCCTCGTCAGTAAAAAGAATGCATTTTAAAAAATTTGGATTGTGGGCTGTCCTTTGTTGCAATGTTTCACAAAAATCCACTCTAACCAGTAGATCATCTGGCAAGAGCTCTTGGACTTGTCTGTAATGATAAGGATGTAATTGCTGTTCTTTCAGTACCCGCCAAGTACTTAAAGAAGAAGTATTTGTTTGTCTTGCTATATTCCTTACGCTAACTGTTGGATCTTGATCAAGTAAATTTAAACTATTATTTTCTTTATTAATTGTTCTTGTTGTTCTTAATTTATTTTATTTGGTCTCACATTCCCAGTTTCTCGACAACGTCGTTCAACAGCTCTAAATGTTTTTTTACTTGGTAAGTTTCTTCTAGGAAACTTTTCTGCATAACGTGTCACAGCTGCACTAGAACATCCTAAACATTCGCCTAAGGTTAATAACATGTCAGTGTATTCAACATTTGAGTACATTTTGATTTGATTTAACAAATAACAAGGTTTCAAAACTCTAATTATTGTTGATTTATCGTCATAACAATCAATAAATGTCAGATTCCCATGGCACACTTGAAGAAAATAGAGGTATACCTATTAGAACTTTATCATTACTACCAGCATCAATTATTACTTCATAATTTTCAAATCAAAATATTCCGAAAACGGTATACAGTATCGAGTTTTACCAAGAGTACCATTTTCATGTAAAATTGAATCATGTTTAAGTTACTTGAAATTTTGATTAATAATTATACTCTTAAAAAAGTTATATTGACTAATACTTACTACGATCCGTTTAACTAGCGCCCTCTATGAGAATCAGATATAAAAACAAATTCATGGGATGTATCAGCTTTCAAAACATATTCGTATAAAATTATGTTACAATGTTGCCAGTAGTTTCGGCAAAATCGTAAAAAATGCGTAATTTTTTTTTTCTTTAACACCCTATATCTTAAAACGGATGGCGTTACAAAAATTTTTACTAAGCAAACCCCAATTATTTTTTAGTTTTTTACCTACCCTAGTGACGGGGTTACCTTTTTTTGAAATACCCTGTAGAAGTGGCGGACGATAATTGGGAAGAGGAATGTGGAGTGACAAATGCTGCTCCTACGCCGTTTGGAGGCATCAGTATGAATGCAACAGCTTTCTCCGCAAGTCTCGAGTTCCTTTAAAAATTACTGTCTGATTACTTTGGGCAATCTCTTTGATTTGTAATATTGGAGTAGTGTTGTGTTGATTTCGGGAATCATGATTAACCAGGGAGAGGGTTTTCACATCTTTTAGTTGCAGATATTTTAAATTTCGTTGGATTCTTTTATATAATGGTTAAATCGGACTTAATTTTTTGAAAACTCGACGAACTAGTTTTGTGAGGGCAAGGAGCATGTACAGGTAGTGACAGTCACATTAAGATAACCACACTTGTAACAGCTTGTGCTGTTATTTCTTTTTACAAACGAGATAGGTATGACCTGTTTTTCGACAATTCCAACAGGTAGCTACTTTCGAAATGTTTTTGTTATTCGAATTAGATAAATTTGATATATGATTAGAAGCAGATAGAAAAGATCTGGTATTTGAGGCATTGTTGTGAGAATGACGCTTCGACTGAGGAGAATCAATCTCGACAACAGAGATTTTTGAATTTTGGAAGAACTTGGCGAACTTGGCCAACAATGAAGGGTTAACATCTTCCAACTTCTTAACATTTTGAGTTAGTTCACTCACGGTATTAGATTCTTTTAAAATGACATGAGAAATATGTTCAGGTAAGATACGAATAAACGATTAAAAAGAGATAGCAAAATATAAAAATAGTACAAATACACCAAAGAAAGATCAAGTTTAATTCCAAAATGTATATATAAATATGGAGAAACTTTTGTAGTGTGTTTACCAGACTGGACGCAAGAGGAAAAAGAAGAATTAACTAAGATTGAGATAAAGCAAATAGAGGAAGAAATAAATGGAAATAAAACAACGGAAGCTGATCAGGTCCCACGTTTGCAAGGTCATAAAAATGTGAAAAACACGCAAAGGCAACGGACAAAGAAAAAAAACAAAAGGATATAAGCGAGTCGAGGGTTCGAAACTAGCTTTTGGGACCCGGGAATGGGTCCAATGGACAAATTAAGAAAGATAGATCAGGATAAGATATATTAGAAAAGATACAGAAATAAACAAAAAGATAGATGGGTAAAATTACCAAAGATAAGATTAAATAGAAAAAGGGTGCCACTTAACTTTTTAGAGTTCAAGGGGAAAATTAAGAAATCCTAGAAACGGAAAGAGATGAGAAAAGATATTTAAGTTCTGAGACCAAGTCCAAGGAAAGATATCAACAGTTAATTATTAAATAAATTTGGTCAACACACTACATAAACAAATAATAAATATATTAGGTAAACTTCGTTCACCTACTTAACTACAAAACTTAATCAGCCTGATCTTCCTTCTGGTCTAAGGTATAATAATAATTTAGTGTAGTAAGAAAATATTCAGAGCTATTATTTTATCAGGAAAACTTATTATGAGTCGAGAAACAAAATTCATTGATAAACAAAACAATATATTCCACAACACAAGTATATAGACAGCTGTATGTAAACAATTAAAAAAAATGCACCATCAATAAATGAATGGTTGTATATATAATATAGAAATAAACAGTAATGTGATTAAGAAATAATAAACTTTCAGTTTAAATAATAATTACCAAAACAATAGACCCAATGAACAACAAAGGCCTCAATTCATACCAAATCAAAATAACTCACAAGTATGCCCTTCTGTAATCCATAAGAATCCTAATTTTTTCGCACAGAGCACAGAGCACAGAGCTCATTTCGTTCACTATGAACCTGACTATGTTAATGACTATACCCCAGCTCCGAATGAAAGCTACCAATACGAAGATTTCTCCGATAATATTATTCACCACCTGATAATTACGATTCATTCGATCAATCAATCGATTTAATTGATAGCCAAGACTATCAGGATTCGGGACTTACAGTCCCGAACCAGAACCATCCACCGTACAATGCCAGTTCAATGAACGAATCTTTGTCTTAAATACAGAATCAGATTTAAACTCTGAATTTGGATGACATAAACCCATTTCTAAACTTTCTAGAACATAATTTTCTCTGAGTACTTATCTTGTTGTGAACTCTAAAACCTGTACTATATAAAAGACTTATCGATACATCAATTACTTATCGATACCGGTGCTGGTATCTCTATTTTTAAAGAAAATACCGCGAAAAATTTTAAACCACGTTTTCCCGAAAAAATTACCTTACAGGGTAATACAGACCAAAATATTTTTATCACTGAATTAACTTTAGTCCCGTTTCAAGTGGGAAACCCCCATAAGGTGTTTATCTATAATTTAGATATTAATTTCGATGGAATCTTAGGCCTTATCACAAACTTCAAAACGTTAGAACTATACAAAATAGAAACTAATTCGCGTAACAATGAACCCCCTAGTCAAATTAAAATAGATTCCTGATCTGAGCAAATATTCAAGTTAACATGTCATCTGTCGAATACAGATGCAATTTTGCACAAAAAAGAAAAAGATAAAGTCCATATCCACAACGCGTTAGTATACGTAAATGAAAAAGAAGAATTTCTGACATCCGTAGTAAATGCAAACGCCAAACCCATTTTTACGAAGTCATACAGATATCCTCAGGTCCACAAAGATGAAGTAAAATCTCAAGTGAATAAGATGGTTAACGAAGGTATCATCCGGCCTCTACTTCTCGTTGGTCATCTCCTGTTTGGTTCGTTCCCAAAAAAAAATGGACGCTTCTGGAGACAAAAATGACGAGTAGTAATAGACTACTGCAAGCTCAATTAATACACCATTGACGATAAATACCCTTTTCCTAATATCTCCGATCTCTTAGATCAGCTTAGAAAGTGTTAATATTTCACAACACTCGATCTTACCTCCGGGTTTCATCAGATCGAAATCGATCCCAAAGACATTCCTAAAACAGCCCTCTCTGTCAAAAACGGACACTAAGAAATTACTCGCATCCTTTTGGACTTAAAAATGTACCGTCTACATTCCAGCGTTTCATGGACAATATTCTTTTGGGTATTTTGGTATTTTGAACGAACGATGTCTTGTATACATGGACAACATTTTAGTATACTTACCTACCATTTATGAGCACATTTCTCGTCTTACTGAAATCTTCAAACATCTTCGAAAGGCTAATCTTTAAATCCAGCTTAACAAATGTGAATTTCTCAGGACAGAGGTTGCGTATCTCGGACATCTCATTACCCAAGATGACGTCAAGCATAACCCTTCAAAAGTCGATTGTATCCAACGAGTTCCTGAATCAAAAACACCAAAAGAAATAAAATCTTTCCTCGGTCTAGTCGGTTACTATCGTCGTTTTATTCCAAATTTTGTAAACTCTCCAAACCTCTCACTAGGCTACTCCTAAAAAACGTTACTTTTAATTTTAATCCAGATTGCAGGCAAGCTTTTGAAGATTTGAAAAACGCTTTAATTTCGACCCAATCCGAACCTATTCAAACTTTGAGGAACCGTTTGTTCTCACAACAGATGCAAGTGCATTCGCCATCGGCGCTATATTATCCTTCCGACCCTATCTGTTCGGAAGAAAATTCACCCTAGTAACTGATCACCGTCCACTTACCTGGTTATTTTATATAAAAGACCCTGGAAGCAGACTAGCTAGATGGCGTCTCAAGCTTAAGGAGTACAATTATAAAATCATTCATAAACCGGGAAAAACCAACAAAAATGCGGACGCCCTTTCTCTAATAAGAATCAATCATTTTAAAGAATGTGGGAATTTTCATAAGAAAATATCAATATCAGCTTCGAATGATAAGGAATCTGACGAAGAGCTAAATGAAATCGATGAAGAAGAAATCACTGAACATTTTATTAGATTTTTTTAACTGTATAACACTAAACCATTCATTGAATATTCTAAAATTGAAATATCTAATGATTAATTATTAGACAAATCGCATACGAACATCATCACCTTTCTTCATCACCTATTAGACAAAATAAAATGGAAGAAATACATCACAAAATATTAGACGACGTTTTTGACGAAAACAATATAGATTTTAACATGTTAAAGATTAACATATTGGGAAGTAAAATGAATTTAACCTATCGCAAATCTATTACGTCGAAAATCGACTCGAATTATCAATTTTAGAAATATTTTCATTTATCTTTGCCGATAAAGAAGTAAAACTGAGAATCTGTCAAGATGTCATTAAAACTCCGAAACAGGATGAAATACCCCAAACACTAGATCATTATCACCGTGGTAAAAGCAGTCTCCATCGGTGTATAAATGAGACTATACGAAGAATAAAAGAAAAGTATAATAGGCAAGGCATCACAAAGGTTGTAGAAAATTTTATAAACAACTGCGAAATCTCTTAAAAAATAAAGATCTTTAGAAAAAACTTAAGTAAACCGCGATGAGTATCAAATCGAAAACCTGTTGAAAAATCAAACATCGGTTACCAATTCTGTTATTCAAACTTTTAACGCCACAATCCGGAAATTACAAATAGACGAGGAAAACATCTGACCAATTAAAATTCTATCAATCTCAAATCGATATGCTTAACTTCTGTGAATTACTAATGGAAAGCTATTCATTTATCGAAGACTCGTTAAATGATATAGTAAATGTCATCTAGACTTCGGCAAATATGCATATTGCATATTTTGCATATTGTGCATATTTTATGCAAATATTTCATATTTTGGCATATTTGTATAAAAGTTTGCATAAAGTGCATAAAAGTTCAGATTTTTATACTGTATTTGAAAATCTTTAAACATACCAATTTATTTCAATTCTTGTATAAAATTTTGTAGTCATTTTAATCAAGAAATGATCTAAGTACGTAATCTCTACAGGTACAAAACATTTACAATTTCAAAGAAGATCAATTTAAGTAGCCCTCAACATTCTTAGAAAGTCTCGGTCACTGAGGCATTCAGTTATTGGATAATCGCTAAGGGTTCGCTCATTTGCATTTTATGATCTAATCCCCAAATCTATCTACAATTTATTGTATCTTAACAGCAGGTAAACGGCTAATAGTTTTGTTCCTAATTTAGGGATTTTCCAAAATCTCCCAGTTTATTGAATTAGGTACCTAAACATTTCTAATTTGATGCTCAGATTTGTAAATCATTGTTGTTTTGATATTCAAAGCGTAAACACTCGTTGTGCGTAACAAAAAGGAAGATTGTGATTTTATAATGCCTAAAACAGCCAGTGCTTCAACTTGGATTAAACCTTATAAAGAGCTGTCTATGGATATGGGAAAAATCTACTGTTCAGTCTGTGGCAAAATTGTAAGTATCTAATATTTTCTATTAAATATCTAATATTTCATACATACAGGGTGTTTCCAAATGACACTTACAACGTTTGACTGTAGATACTTCTCGAAAAATTGAACAAAACGATATAGTTAATCAGGGGTCAAACTTATTTACTTTTCGAGATACAGGGTGTTAAAATTAAAAAAAATTAAATTCTTTTAGTTAATAACAACAATAACTTTAAAACCAATAAACGTAATTACTTGAAATTTAGTACTCGTAGGTTGTTTTTAAATGAAAAATAGCTTCCTTTAGTGAGAAAAAATTGTCCATGGTACAATACAATGGTGTGTATTTAGAAAAATTTTTCACCTTTACTTTTTTTTATGAAGTCAGCTATTCTAAAACACAATTATTTTTATTGTAATTGAATTAACAAAAAAAAACTTTTGTTGAATTTTAAAATAAGTTATATGATGTACTAATGGTTAGTAACAAAAACTAATTTGTGGATTAATACTGCATTTAAAACACTTAGCGAGTGTTTTTTTTTCCAAACCAGTTATTTGATTAACCAAAAACATCTTGTATATTTTTATATTTTAAAGGTTGGGTTAAAATAAAGGTTTTTATTTTTATTTATAGATAGCATGTGAGAAGAAATTTCAGATAGACCAACATGTGAGAACTGCTTCACACATTGCCAAAAAAAGGAAAAATAGGAGGAAAACATCAAACTTCAATGGCTAAATGTTTCCAATCTACTTCAAAAAAATTAGATGAGCAAGAAACTTTTAATGAAGACTTGTGTCGCGCATTAGTGTCTGCAAACATACCGCTTTCAAAATTAGCAAATGTAAATTTTAGTTCGTTTCTAAAAAAATATTGCAAACTTAATGTTCCAAGTGATCGGTCTCTAAGAAGAAATAATGTGAATGGGCTATACTCGTCGGTGTTAATTAATATTAAGGAAGAAATTGCAGATAATTATTTTTACATATCTGTAGACGAAACCACTGATTCCTCAGGAAAGTATATTGCTCATTTATTGATTGGTGTTCTTAAAGAAGATACCTTACCAAAATCTCATCTTATTTCATGCCAGAAACTTGAGAAAACAAATGCTTTAACAATTTCGCGTTTTATACAAGAAACATTAGCAACTTTTTTTCTTCCGACAACTATTCCTTCTAATAAATTACTGCTTATTTTATCGGATGCTGCTCCTTATATGGTGAAAGCAGGACAAAATTTAAAAATATTTTTCCCAGATTTAATACATGTTACTTGTGTAGCGCATGGATTAAACAGAGTTGCAGAGGAAATACGAAAAAAGTTTCCTCTTGTAAATACCATGATATCCAGTGTCAAAAAAGTATTTCTTAAATCTCCTATAAGAATTCAACTTTATAAAGAAATGCTACCTAACATTCCTCTTCCACCACAACCTATTTTAACGCGATGGGGAACATGGTTAGAAGCAGCTAATTTTTATGCAGATCATTTTGTTAAAATAAAGAACATAATTGATACGTTAACAGATGAAAGTTCCCAATCTCTTTTGGATTCTAAACAAACTTTTCAGAGTAACTTGCTTCAACAAGAACTTTCATTTATAAAATCAAATTTTAGTTTTGTTCAAAAAACAATTACTCAGTTAGAATCACCAAAACTGTCATTGTTCGAAAGTACAGCATTAATAAAAGAATTTGCGTCATGTTGTCGGATCGTTAGAGGTAATATTGGAAAAGATATTTTAAAAAAATTTGAAGCTACTATGGAAAAAAATAAAGGGTACCATATTCTTTCTGAAGTAGTCAGTGTTCTAGGTGGAAATATTTCGGAAACAATTAATTTAGAACCAAATCTTTTGGTTAGTTTGAAAAATGCTCCCGTTACATCAGTTGATGTTGAACGAAGTTTTTCCATATATAAATATATGTACTCAGACAGAAGCCACAAGTTTTTGTTAGAAAATTTTGAACACCACTTGGTCATTTATTGTTACCATAATTCTAAATAAGTTTATTCATACTTAAAAATGATGTAGTTACTTAAAATAAATGTAAATCTTAATGAATAGTAGGAAATATTTAGTTATGTACACTTTTTTTTTAAATAAAATTGTTACTATTTTACGATTTTATTATTTATTTGTATGCATATTTTGTAAAATATTTGCATATTTTCGGGTAAACACGTGCATATTTATGCGCATATTTTCTACATTTTTATTTGCATATTTGCCGAAGTCTAGTCATAACCTTTGCTCTATTAAAAATATTACAAAGCTCAATCATCACCCCGTTTGATTTAATTAAATCGCTTAGGCATATATCACAATCATTACAAAAAAACAATATTCCATTATCAATATATACTTCGAATGTAGCTGAATATTGTCTCGATATTGTCGAATTACAAGCCTATCAACTAGACACAAGAATTATGTTTGTCTTAAATATTTCTTTAATCGGTGCAGAACAATATACTATATATTATCCAATACCAATACTGGATAATCGATCAGATCTTTATTCAGTAATAACAACAACACATAAATACATTGCGCGAAACGATGATTTATTTATAGTCTTAAGTCATTCAAAACTTTGCGAGCTCGAATCAAGATATGTTATAATATACCCGATCGAGAGCGATGCCATATGCGAAGCCCAACTTCTGAAACGACAAGAACGCCTTCCCAGAACATGCTAGACTTCCGTAGTATTCTCCAAAGATTACAACATTCAGAGGATCAACATGAACCTGTGGCTTCATGTTGATCCTCTGGCTGAGTCCAGAGACGTCAAATCGGAAATCATCCACACCAATCTTGCACTTAAACTACAACCCACAAGTCACCCAGCCCAAATACTATTTAACTGCTGCAAACACTTCCCAGATAAAATCCATCTTCCCGACTTAAAACCACTGAAGCTTAGCAAGATCCATACTGAAGACCCGAGATAGTCCATCACAAATTCAATCAGTATTCTAAAGAACTCGACAAACTAATCAATGAACCATTCGTCAACAAACATCTAAGCTGGTTCACGATCTTAACAATAGTCGTCATTGTGACTCTGGTTGTTCTTTATGTCATATGTAAATGCAGATCCAAGAGAAGATGCAAGATAGGAATTGGCAATACCTATGACAATGACCATCCGCCCTCTGCACCAAGACACCCAGGGACAGCCTTCGCCAGGAATTGAAAAAAGATCCTTCCAAGACGAAGACCCAGTATCCACCTAAGCGACTCCATAGAAGAAGAAGAGCAGATCCAACTGAATACCAATAAACAGACAGTCTAAAAGTTGCTGCCACGCATCAACTTTCATATAAAAGGGTGAGCTGTTATATGCATTGTACCAACCCATGTGCCTTATCACGATGATTCCAAGGGTATCAGGTTTCAACTTTCAACTACCAGAGCCGATAAGGATCCCCGCACATGTAGTAAAAGCAGAGTCAGCGGAACCCAAGGTTTTTACACGTTTCCACTCAGTCAGCAGTTTAATATTATAAAATCAATTGTCGCTCTTTATTTTTGTGCAGTATATTTAAGTTATTAAGTTCAGTAATTGCTAATTGTATTTTCGAAATAAAATAATTTTTTAAAAAGTCAAAAAAGTGTTTCGTGATATAAAATATATATAATTATAAAGCTTTAAATAATTTTTTTTTTAATAAAATTTTTTATATAATTATCTATTCTACTAAACAACCGGGAGCAATTTTGAATTTAAGTGCACATTCGAGCAGAAATTTAGTTTACTCTGTAATATTGGTAGTAATAGGTTGATTTCCAAAGTCACAGCCAAACGTAGCGACATAAGGAATGCGAAAACTTTCTGAATGTACCGAAAAGCTAGGCTCAAGTTAAACTTTCACTTTAAATTAGAATTTCTAAATTAAAGAACAAAACAGCGACTGTGGTAATTTCAGATTTCTGGTTTATATTTAATATGAAAACTTGGGGCGTGTAATTAATTGTGATAAATAACTATATGATTTGGGTGAAAGTATTTGATCTATTTAAAATACTAATAATTTACTAGTTAGCGTTTAAAGGGAAATAAAATAATTACATTAAGACCTCTTGTAAGTTATTAAGTATGAGTATGATATTTTACTGGTTAGTGTTTAAGAAAAATGATATAATTAAATGAAAATATATCTCATATATACCGAATAAAAGAATGAAAGATGTAGCATACTAACTAACAATTCGTAATCGATAAAACAAAACCGGTGCAACATTAAGTTTTTACTCTGTTAAATTTTTGTTCTAGAGTAAAATTTTAACGTTAAATTTTTACTGTGTGTTAAAACTTTACTCACTGATTCGGAGTAAGTACCACATTAGAAAAGTTGATCTATCCAATGATAAAGAAATATATTTAGGTTCTTGTTTGGTTTTTCTCTTGATCTGTGGAACTGGCCAATAGGAGAACAATTAGAGAACAATTTTTTGGAGCTTTACAGCACCTCCGACTACCTTTCTTATCACTGAGACTGAAAACCATTGGATGATTATTTACGCCTATGATCTCATAATAATGTTTCTTTAGAATGCATGAAGGCTACTCTCGGAAAAAAAATGAGTAGTATTTAAGCAACATCTATGTCGTTTATTTGCTTTTGTGTTCAAATATGAAAGGGGGACTCCAATAATTTAGTACTTTACTATAGAACCTGCATATAACAAATAAAAAGTTAAAAAAGATATTACCTATTTTAGATTATAGAAGGATATATTAACGGAGCTCTTTTATAATGCTTGACTTCTGCTCTATTCATTTTCTTGCAATGCGGTATTTAAAAATATTGCTGCATTTGATAAAGAGCTCATAGTGTAAGTTAATTTTATTTATTCTTAACCATAATTAGTAAACAAAATATTTAGTAAATTTAAAACAATCACAATAAACAACACAAAAGTGCTCATAATATTTTAATATTTTTAAATATAGGATAAAAAGAGAAAAATTTTAACACAGAGTTAAAATTAAAATCCACTAGGAAACTAAGTTCCTGTAGCTGGCTGTATACCATGTATCAAAAAATTTTCATTTTAAAATTTTTAGTAAAAGGTATAAAAATAAAAAATTCAAACGGACTATAACATAAATACAGAACGTTTTCGGAATGTAAATTCCATCATCAGTGTAACCTGAAAGCAGTGTTTAAAGACTCAAATGTTCTGATTGTGATGCCACCTACATAGGAAGAACATGTAGATTATTATCTTCACGCTCTCTAGAGCACACAAAAAGAGAAAACACTTCCACTTTCTCTCAACATCTTAAAGAACACAGCCACACCCTCAATATCCCAGAAGACGTTTCACTTATTCATAACACCCCTTAAAAAAACTTTCTTAAACCAGATTTATATGAAGACCTAGAACTTATTAAAGAAAAACAGAGAAGTCCAAATTGTGTTAATCGCCATGTCTCATTCAATCGAGACTTCCTTCCGCTCCATCGTCAACTATTCTCATAACCCACATTCTTACATTACTTCTTCATTAGTATTAGATTTTTCGTTCTTCTTCTATCACCTATTAATCCTCCTTAGTCCTATCAAACTTTTTCAATATATCCAACTCCCCCCTTTCCTCACTTCTTTCTAGGAATCTAAGTGCCAAGTCTGACCCCACTACCAATATTCTCCATGCTTTTCTACAAACTAAATTCAGAGCTGTTTATTCCACTTCCCCTTCAAAATTTTATCATTACCATACATCTTTATCTACTTAACCACATATCATCACATTTTCATACTGTTTTCACTACACTTTATTTTACTTATCCACTTTTCCTCAAGGTTTGGTTCCGGATCTTTGGAGACCTCAGCCTCTTGTAGAGTCCTTTCTCCTTTCTTAATAATATTAAAACATCACATAACTTTAGTAAATTTAACAGAGCCACCTTAAAACCCAACTACTCTTGCAGTTTTTACATATCGTTACAATACACACCAAAAGCCTATTAACTTTATCTACCTAACTTAAACTCAAATTTATAACACATCCTTTTATATTTCTTAGTTCTAGTTCTTTTTAATATGTAGGGCCTTTTTCTTTTTCTTTTTCTTAAGTTATAACTTGATAAATGTTTGAACAATACAATACCAAACCACCTATCAGCCATCAATTTTCTGTTTATATTGCATATTGGCCAACACACAAAATAACTTACCATCTTTACCCTTCAAACCGAACCAGTAATTTATGTTCATGAACTTATAACTTAAAAAATCTATTACATTTATCAAGTACCACATGTTGTTTTTTGACATAGAGGGCCTTCCATGCTTAAGTTGTAAGTTAAGCAATACATGAACTTTACGTTACGAAAATATTCTTTTCATATTCAAATTTTATCTCAACAGTAAATTCAAACATATCATTTACTATATCACTCCTCAACAATACATTCCATAGACCCATCTTCCTACATAAGTCTTTTTCACTATTTCCTAGGTCCCAAATGTTTTATAACATACAGGACCTGTTGTTAATATGTTTACTTAAGAACAATAAAATTTTGACACATGTATAGTTGGTTGCTTTTTTTTTTTTATTGAAATTAACGTGTCTCGACATCTATGGCCATTGACACGCGTACAAGAACGTCTGGAGTATAACATTATTCATATAAGATTATTACATTATAAGATAAATATAGTAAGTTACAAATAGTTATACATAGTTACATATAGTATTACAAACTTTTTTTTTTTTTTTAACAAAAAATGTTGCAATATTTGTTATATCCGATAATATAATCTGCAATCTTTTAAAAAGTCAATTAGAGCACTGTACACATTAGGTGAACTAAGTATCTGTTTCAGGTTACCGGTTATATTATGCACTAGTCTATAAATTCTATAATAACTGCATTCAACGAATAAGTGTTCTACTGTAAGGCGGTGAGAATCACAATGTTCACAAGCAGGTGGGTTTTCGGAAGTCATCAGGTATTTGTGAGTGAAGCCAGTGTGTCCTATTCGAAGTCTTCGAATGATAAGTTTGTCCCTCCTAGTCATTGTAGGTATCTTAAATGAGTATACAGTGGGATTGATTATGTACAGTTTTGTGTTTTGTCCATTCCAATGATTTTTCTATATTTTACGAGTGTTTTGTTTTATGGTTGCTGCTAGATCTTGATGAAGTTGAAGTTTTTCTTGGCTTAAGTCAGAACAACTTGCTTTTCTTGCTGCGATGTCTGCAGACTCATTTTCAGTGATCCCTACATGAGATGGGGTCCAAAGAATGGTTATTGATGTTCCTCTGCTGTGATTTTGATAACAGATGTGTTGGATTTTTTAGACTATCGGATTTAACGAGTATCTGTTGGCAATGGACTGAATTGAAGAAAGAGAATCAGTGCATATAGCTATTGATTTTGAGATTTGCTATTGGGAGAAGTCATTTCAAGGGCTTTAAAGATACCATATAATTCTGCAGTGTGAATACAACAAGTGGTTGGTAGTCGATATAAAGCTAAAGTTATGTTTTCGGTACATACAGCACAGCCAGTATTCTTTTCATCTTTAGATACGTCGGTATAAAGAATTTGGTTGTACTGTTTTGCATTTATTGGTTCTTAAAATAATTGTCTAAGGAGGTCTTTAGGAGTGTCTTCTTTTTTATGACGAGTTAGACTTGTATTGAAAGCAGGTAGCTTATTGGTCCATTGAGGATTATTGGAAGTACTGATAGGGGTAGTTATATTCAGGTCTATGGCTGCTAGCAAAGGATTTACTAATTGTGGTAGGGGGTAAACAGATCTGTCTCTATTTTCAGGAGCGTGGGGGATGTTAATGAGCTTAAGTTCTGGATATTCTTCAGCTTAATAACTGGATTTTTTGGGTTGGCTGAAACTCTAGTGAAATAGGAAGAGAGTAAAAGCTGACGTCGTATGAAAAGAGGAGGTTCCAAAGCTTCAACGCACATGCTTTCGGCGGGGCTAGATCGAAATTCACTTAGACATATACGTAAGGAGGTCGTTTGTATTGAGTTTGGGGATTTAAGATAAGTATTACAGGCGGTCATGTAGAGCATGCATCCATAATCTAATCTAGAGCGAATAAGAGCTGTCTAGATTCTCAATAACATATTTTCTTCAGCTCCCCATTGATGAAGTGTTTTCAATATATTTAGTTTACCAGCACAGTTGTCCTTTAGTTTTTTTAAGTGTATTTTCCAGTTTAACTTCTGATCGAATATTAGGCCCAAGATTTTATGATTATTTACTGTAGGTAAAGGAACATCGTTTAGATATATTTCCGGGTTTTGAACGCTTTGCTTTTTGGTAAATCTGAGTATCCTAGATTTTGAGCTGGAAAGTTTGATGCCGTGTTATGTGGACCAAGAATATACGTTGTTTACAGCATTTTGAATAAGTTTTGATGTACTGGATATGCTTGCTCCACTACAGTAAATAAGTAGATCATCAGGGTACAGCAGAGCTTTTACCGGTTGGCGAACTTCTTTTGAGATATCATTAATTGCTAAGTTAAACAGAATTGGACTTAAAACAGAGCCTTGAGGTACACCATTGAGCTGTTCAAAAACATTTGACTCATTACCGTTTATTGCAACTTTAAATTTACGGTGATTTAAGAAATTATTTATGAACATGTAAATATTGCCTGTAATATTATTATCGATAAGTTTCTGTAATATTACATTCTTTGGAATAGTATCGAAAACGTTTTCAATATCGAAGGCCGCCACAACTGTATCATGTTGCTTATTGAAATTCTCGGTTATATGGTTTTGTAGCAATACTAAATTGTCCATAGCGCTTCGATGTGGTCTGAATCCCGATTGAACGGAGCTAATTATATTGTGCTTTTCAGAAAACCAGTTAAGTCTATTATTGATTAGTTTTTCCATTAATTTGCACATGCAACACGTTAATGAAATCGGTCTATAAGAGGATGGCTCTATTAAAGGTTTGTCGGGTTTTTTAATTGGAAGAATGATGGATTGTCTCCACAGGTTGGAAAACTTTTCGTTGATCCAAAGAAGATTATAAAATGAAAATAATTTTTTAAGTTCATTGAGGGCTAAATTTTTGAAGAATATGGAGGGTATATTGTCAATTCCTGCTGCAGTATTTTTTAAGGTAGATATAGCAAAGGGAAGCTCTTGAAAAGTAAAAGATGCGTTTAAAGCGAGAAGGTCATCTGAGAGATCTGTAGTAGAAGGAAGATCTTTATGTTGAGTCAGAGTATTTGCGTAGTTGTCGTTTTTGCTTTTATTATGAAAATGAGTTGCCATAATATTAGCAATTTGATCATCTTCAGTTACTATTGAATTATGATAACTGAGCGCTGAAATTGACAAGTTTGTTGTTTTTCCGTGCATTTGTTTAATTTTCTTCCAAACTTGACTGGAAGGGGCATCAATAGATATGGAAGATATGTATTTATTCCAACAGTCTTTTTTGCTTTGTTTGATCACTCTTCGCGCTATAGCTTTTAGTTGTTTGAATTTAATCAGGTTTGACTCAGTTCTAATTCTACGATATTTATTTAATGCTGTTTTGCTTTCTCGGATAGCTTTCTTACATTCAGTATTCCACCAGGGTACAGTTTTACGAGAAGACGATATTGTGCATGTTCCAATGTGCGTTTGAGCAGTCAGGGTGATTAAGCTCACTAGGGAGTCTAGTGCTATATCAGGATCTTCTGGTAGTTGTAGCTGGTTGATCTTATTTTTAATGAAGTCTGAAAAATTCTTCCAGTTAGCGTGAGATAATTTCCATTTTGAAATTTTTTCTCTGGGTTTGCTGATAGAATTAGAAATCAAGATAGGAAAGTGATTACTGTCATAAAGGCAATCCATTGTAGTCCAGGTAAGAAGTGGTGTTAACCTTGGGTCACATAAGCTAAGATAAATTGAGGAGAAAGTGCCACTAGAAATGTTGAAGTATGTTTTGGATCCGGTATTCAATGTACAGATGTTAGAGGAGTTTAAAACATTTTCAACGACCTTTCCTTTACCAAATGTTTTTTCCGATCCCCAAAGTGAATTATGGGCATTAAAATCGCCTACTAAAATAAAGGAGGCTGGAAGTTGATTAATTAAGTTTATTAACTCAAATTCAGTAAGGCTGTGGGAAGCTGGTATGTAAATGCTACAGATAGTAATTTTATTTGGACAACAAATAGTAACAGCAATAGCTTCTAGTGTGGTCGTTACGTGTACTTCTTTATAATAGTAGTCTTTAGAAGTATATATAGATGTGCCTCCACTAGCTCTGATATAATTTGTTCTTAAAAAGTGATGTGCTTGAAAACCATTGAGATATTTCTTGTCCGTTTGCTTGAAGTTTGTTTCTTGTAGGCAAATAATGTCAGCATTCGTGTCCATGATTAGTTGTTGAATACGTTCTAGACGGGGGTAAAACCCGTCGCAGTTCCACTGGATTAAATTAAAAATGAGTATGTTATGTTTCTGAAGTGGTTGCCGCTTCAGAGAGATGGTCTTCTTCGAAATTGTCTTGTGAGGATACCAAGATTATGCTTTCTGCCTCAGAATTATTAGGGCCTAGTTCCATTTTAATTTTCTTACTAATTCTAGTTAGTCGATTTTTGAAAGATCTCTCAGTTATAATTGTAAGTTGTAAACCTTGGAAATGTCGGAGGGAAGATCTTCTATATTTTTTGTAAACAGGAGTGCTTCGCTCAGTGGGCTAGTTTTACCGTAGCAATTCTCTAAGAAAGCTATAAAGTTATCCACCGGTAACGTAAAGGAGTCTTTTTGATAGTGTTCTATGATTGTATTCTTAGATTCAAGCGATATTCTGCTGCCATCTTGAATAGAAGAGTCCCTTTTGAGTTTCTTTTTGGCTTCATTCACTTTTTTTGTGGCTTACTCTGGTACGATAAACTCTGAATCAGTTGGGTGTTCTATTTCTGATGAGTCAGTTGACTTTGGTCTCTTTTCACCTTTTGAAGTTATTAATATAAATAATATATTAATTTTGCGCGTGTCATTAGGTGTTTCCGAAATGTCGTCTTGTAGAACTATCGGTAGTTTATTTTGACTTGCAGCTTGGGAAATATCAGGGGGAAGTGAAGATGTTTTGTTCGAATTTTGTGATTGATTGAATTCAGGGGACGTGCAATTTGATGCTATGTGACCGGCTTTTTTACAGTAGAAACAAGTCATTTTATCTGTGGATAAAAATATTCTATGATCATTATTGTCAAATGGAATAATCAGGGATGTTTGCATCTCAGAATTATCATGGGATGGCATAAAATATACTTGCCTGCGGAAGGACAAGATATGGTTGTATTCATCTCCTGGGATGCCAGCTGGTAGGAATGATATTGGAGAGACTAGCTGAAGTCCTATGTTTTTCAGGGAGGCCTCTATTATTTCATTGGGTATTGAAGGACACATATTAGACATGATCAATCGTTTTGCTGGAGTGATTAATCTTCTGACTAGAAGGATATGGTTTCCGATGGTAATAGTAGAATTTGTGGAAATGAGCTGCTCAACTAGATCTGTTTTGGTTAAATAAATACATATTCTGCTGTTTGAGATCCTTGAGGCGAAGCATATATTCCTTGGTCCGACAATATCTCCTATGGATTTAACGTAGTCATATAACTTTAAGTCTTCTTCTTGATGGATCACTATGGCTTGCTCCTTCTATGGAAAGGAGCATTTCGGCGCTGATTTAACTGCAGCTGTGTAAGAGATGGAAGGATGTGAGATGTTTGTTGAAGTAGATTGCTGTGACATGTTTGACGTTGTGGGATTATTTTCAGTCGGTGAACTCATATTATTATTTGGGATGCCCTCGTAGTCAAAATCAACTCTGGAAATCTTTTTAGTTTTGTCTTCCATTGATAAATATTACATTTAGCAACCAGTAATCACTCATTGTAATTCTGGCTGCCTATTCGACAGGTAGTTGTTCCAATAATAGGTTTATGTTTATTATATCGTACTAATTATTGATAACAGGAGCAAAAAGTCGTTTACTAAATAAAGTGTTGTGAATGTTTTTATGCCAGTAAATGCAAGTAAAATTAAATTTTACTCACCAAAATATTACTGGCAGGTGCACAACACAATAACTTTACTCCGCTGTGATTCTTATCAATTAATATCAACTATTTCGCTATTTAAACAACAAAATATTAAAGAGGTTGTACGATTCGAAAATACACGTTCTAGCTCGATTAGGCCAGTCCCTGTTGCCTATTGATACCTATAAAATTTCATGTATTCCAGTTTATCTAAATTAATTTATAAAACTAATTTTTCAATGTTTTTCAACATAAATACAGGACAAATTCACATTACAGACTATAACATTGATGGTTGATACTGTTATATTATTACAATCATAATTTATTCAATTGTAACTAAGGCTGGCTTCTGTCATTTTAGACAACTACCGTAAGTTGCACTGACTGATTTGTTCCGACATCTGTCCTAACATGTCAATATTGTCATTTTTATCAGTTGTTATCAACAGGTCCTCGAAGACACTTTGTCTCAGGACCAAGTAACCAATGTAGAGCCATACGTTGCCATGTTACCAATTCCAACGGTAACTTAGACATTTTAATTTTTAATAGTATATAATGTAACACAATAATTGTAAATTTATATCATTTACCGGGTTTTTACCAATATATTTTAGTGGCTCACAGCATGTGCACTATGTAAGTATAAACCACATTTTGCATAACCTTAGTCAACATTTTAAACCTTACGTTCTTTTTAATTAAAGTGGTTAATTACTTTCAGGTTACACTGATGATGGAATTTACATTCCGAAAACGTTCTGTATTTATGTTATAGCCCGTTTGGGTTTTTTATTTTTATACCTTTTACTAAAAATTTTTAAATAAAATTTTTTTTAAAATTAAACGAAATATTTCAACTTTGTGTGTTTAAATTTTACTTTCTGATCTGGAGTAAGCACCACGCTGGAAAAGTTGATATATCCTATATGAAAGAAATATATTTAGGTATTAGTTTAGTTTCTCCCCTGAATTGTGAAAACGACTAATAATTAGACTTTACTTTACTTACTTAATCAGTAGACCCATTTGTACCTTTCGGTGTTGGGCCGTTTAAAATAAAATTCATTACATTACACTATTTGACGGTCTTCTGAGGTGTTGTAGCTCTTAACGAACTTTCTCCATTCCTTCCTATTGGATGCCATCTGTGTTGCTTCCTGCCAAGTCTTACCCTTACTCTGTAGTATCTGCGAGATGTCACTGTTCCATTCTTTAATGGGTCTTCCTCTTCTGTTCGTCCCTATTGGTTTGGCGTCCCACACTCTTTTAACTTGTCTATTATTGTCCATCCGGGTTAGATGTCTGAACCATACCAATTTTTTCTCTTTGATTGACTCGAGTATCGGTTTGATTTTGAGTCTTTCTCTTATTTCTTCATTTCTGATTCTATCAGTTCTTTTTACTCCTATCGTTCTTCTGAGGTATTTCATCTCTGCTGCCTGAATTCTGCTCTGATGTCTTTTGTTTAATATCCAATTTTCTGC
The DNA here is from genome assembly GCF_040954645.1 of Diabrotica undecimpunctata. Taxonomy (NCBI): domain Eukaryota; kingdom Metazoa; phylum Arthropoda; class Insecta; order Coleoptera; family Chrysomelidae; genus Diabrotica; species Diabrotica undecimpunctata. The sequence continues at coordinate 98,436,504 of NC_092804.1, read as the reverse complement.
TCCATATGTCACTGTAGGTCTATATATTGTTTTGTATATTGTCATCTTGGTCTTTGTTGATATTTCTTTGTTATTAAGGAATCCTCTATTTAGTGCTTGGAATAGTTTTCCTGTGTTTTCCATTCTGTTGTTAAGATCATGTTGTTAAGGAGATGTCTCCTTTGTTGTTGATTATTGTTCCTAAGTATTTGTATGAATTTGTCTGTATTATTTTTTGTTGGTCTATCATTACTTCTATTTGATCTTCCGTCCCTTGTTTCCTTGATATTTTCATTATTTGAGTCTTCTCTTTGTTTACGTTTAAGTTGTATTTGCTTGCTTCTAGGTTCCATTTCTCTAAGTTGTATTTCAGTTTTTCTGCAGTTTCCGCAATTAATACTATGTCGTCTGCAAATATACACATCTCAGCATTTATCATTTGCATTCTGTTTCAACCGATGCAGTATTTCTTGAATGTTTTCTTACATTCTTTCACTATCTCATCTATTACATTTATGAATAGTACTGGGCTGAGACTTCCCCCTTGTCTAACTCCTTGGGCTCTTTCAAATGGTTCTGACTGTATATTTAACATTCTTACTGTATTTGTTGTTTTCATGTATATACTCTTTGTTGCTTCTATCAGTTCTTCACTTACTTGTTTCTTCTTTAGGCTTTCCCATATATCTTTTCTTTTGACTGAGTCGAATGCTTTTTCCATGTCTATAAAGCTCAGATGTATTTCTTTATTTTTCTTTAAGGCTTTTTCTATTACTTGTTGCATGGTGAATATATGGTCTTGTGTGTTGTGTCCTTTCCTGAATCCACTTTGTACATCCTCTAATTTATGTTCTATTTCTTTTCTAATTTTCCTTTCTATTATGGTTTCGTATACTTTTGCTGCTACACATAGTAGTGATATACCTCTATAGTTCCTACAGTCTCTTGTGTTTCCTTTCTTGTATATAGGTATAATTACTGCATTTGTCCATTCTCTGGGTATTACTTTTCTCTTCCATATTAGGTTATATATGTATAACAATTTTTCTTTTGCTTTTACTCCTATATATTTCATCATTTCTGGTGCTACTTCATCGCTTCCTGGTGCTTTTCCAATCTTTATCTTTCTTATTGCTTCTTCCAGTTCTTCTTTTTCTATAGTTTCTGTATTTTCCGTGTTTCTCATGGATACTCTCCTGTTGTGGCTTTCCTTCTCCATTGTATTCGCTTGATTTCAATTCAGTATCAGCTGAAAATGTTCCCTCCTTCTTTCCATTATTGTCTTATCGTCGTTTATTATTGTTCCTTCCTTGTTCATTATTTGTTTCAGTTTCGTTTCTTTGTTGCTTCTTAGGTTTTTCAGTGTTCTGTAAAATAATTTTACGTTTTCTGTGCTGTTTTCTTCCATTTTTTCCCCGAATTTTTCCCAACTTTTCTTTTTCTCTTTCTTAACTATCTCTTTAACTTTTGTTCTTTGTCTCTTATAATTTTCATATTTTTGTTGTGTTTTGTCTTGGATGTATTCTTTCCATAATTTCTTCTTTCTTTTATTTCTCTTTTCACTTCATCGTTCCACCAAGATGTTCGTTTTCCTCTGTTGTTATTTCTTGTGGTTCCACATATTGATTTAGCTATTTTTATCATCGCATTTTTTTGTTATTTCATGTTCATTATCCATCTCTTTCTCTAGTCCTTCTGAGTATCTTATTCTCGTTGTTTCTTCCCTTAGTTTATAAATTTTTATTATTTCTTTGTGTTTTCTGTTTATGTTCTCATTTCTTTTTATTTCTTTTCTTTTGCTTTTGAATGTGGTTTCTAGTAGATAGTGGTCACTACCAATTTCATAACTTCTTTTTACCCTTACGTCTCTTATCCAGTTCTTCTCTGTTTTTTGCACTATAGTATAGTCTATAATTGATTGTTCGTCTCTTGATTTGACTTCTCTTGTGATCTTGTTTATCTTTTTATGTTGGAAGTGTGTGTTCATAATCACCAGGTTATTGTCTAGACAGAATTTGAGTAGTAATTTTCCGTTTTTGTTTAGTTTGTCCTCCCCACAAGGTCCGATGACATTGTTCCATTTTTCTGTTTTTTTCCCCACTCTACTGTTCATGTCTCCTATGATCACAATTTTCTCTGTACAATCATTTATCACTTCTTGTAATTTGTCCCAGAATTCATTCTTTTCGTTTTTTGTTGCGTCTTCATCTGGTCCATAACATATGATTAGGTTTGTATTGGTTTCCTCTGTATCCATATCTATGTCTACTCTTAGTATACGTTCGTTGTAATATATCCAATTTTTTATTTTGTTGATACTCTCCTTCTTTATCATGCACGCTACTCCTGCCTGAGCTCTCTTCGTTTCTTCCACTCCACTGTATATTAGTAACATTCCGTTTTCTAATATTATTGATCCTTTTCCTTTTTTCTTGGTCTCTGTTATAGCTACTATTTCAATATTTTTATCTCTAATTTCTTCCCCCAGTTCTATTTCCTTCCCATTTATACCTCTCACATTCCATGATGCCATTTTCCAAATTGTTTTGTTCTTTTCTGTGTTTAAGTTGTACTTCAATTTGTTTTTACTCCCGTTTGTGTTATTATCTTTAGATCTGCTCATGTCCCTGTTCTGTGCCTGTTTTGTTTCTCGGTCCGTTATTGTGTTTTCTTCAGCTAGTTTTTTGAACTAGTTGGTTCTGTATTGTATGTTATTTTTTCTATCTGGCTTGTTTTTTGATTCCATTTCCACTTAATGCCTTCAATAATTATGAAACCATATCCAATTTTTGTCCTTTTTCCATTAGTCTTTTTATCTGCTGCTATCTTCCTAAGATTTCTTTGTATCTCTATCTCTTTTAATGTTAGGTCACATTCTATATATACTCTATGTTGCTTATAGTTTATTAGTTTACCCTTGGGTTTCAGTATTTTCATTTTATCTTCGAATTTTTTACATTCGATAACACACATTGTTTCATTTATCTTTTGTACCCTATTTATTTCTGATTTTACTCCCATTTTTGTTTCTATGAAGTTCTCCAGTTGCTCTGCTTCTATTGTGTTTATTGGTAAGCCTCTCATAATTAGGTTATTTTTCTTCTTTTCTTTCTGACATGCTTCCAATGCTATTTCTATTTTATCTATTTTTTGTTTCATCGCTGTCATTTCTTTCTTTAGATTTTCATTTTCTCTTATTATTTCTTTCATTTGCAATTTGTATTCACTATTTTCCTTCCTAATTTCTTTTAGTTCCTCAATCATATTACCCATTGTATTTTTTATCTCTTCCAGGTCATTGTTTTTCTTTTTATTATCGCTTGCTATTTGTCTCATTATTTCCATAATTTCGTTCTGGCTGCTGGTTTCATTCGTTGTTGGTTTCGACCTGTCTGGCGTTCGGCTCACTTTTCTGCTCCTGCTAAATATATCTATCTCCTCTTTCCTTTTTCTTTTACCATCTTCATCAACCTTACCATCCGCCATTTTTCTTCTTATTCAAGTAATTAAAGTATTTATAAATATAAATATTATAAATAACGGTTACGGATCTCGACAAGCGCCGCGCCTACCTTTACAGTTAAATCTTAGCAATTATTCTCGAGCCTAATCAGTTTCGACTTCTACCACTTGTAAATACAAAAATACAATCAATATCAAAACAGCAAATAAATTCAGCCTTTATAATTCTGTATAGTTTTACCGAAACCTGAATAACAGACCTATTGTTTTTGTTGATAATTATTATTGTTTATCGTTCTTAATCACCCGTCCAGCGTAAAAAGCTCAACTCGTTTCGACCACTCAGAAGTTTCACTTTTATCCGTAGGGCAATTAAAACTAACTATTAATTTAATACAGTTCAAAATCAGATAACTGATTATTTACTTACATAAAGGTCCCTTTCAAACACACTTTACACTAACTTGCATGCAGATTACACTCGAAACCACCCAAAATTGGAATTTAATTTCGGAGCGACACTACACACGTCCTACTAGTCTGACCGCCAATCAATCAATCTAATAATTAGACAATTAGTGGTATTTTAACATTTTCGTAGCTAAACAGCAGTTTATGATAATGGTAATTATATATATTAGAATATATTTAGTACATTTGGTCATATCTGTTTTTTAACTTTTTCAATTAAGTGGACAGCCGAACTCCTTGTAATCATTTTAATCAATTACAAAAAATTGGAATTCTAAATGAAAATATAACTATTAAATCCACAAAAATTAAATTTTACATAACTCGTTAGAACTTGGAAATGCAGGGGGAACTCCAATAGTTTACTGCTTTACTATAGGACCTGGATATCACGGTGTTTATCATATCTCGGGTTAGAGAGGTACCTGAAGGATAATGTATGTTGTTGATGTAAGATGTTATTAGCTATTTTAATTCATAAAAAGATATATGAACGGAGCTTTTTACGGACAAGCATTATAGCTTGTCTTGTTTGAAATATTTTATACCTGCATTGCGAAATTTAAAAATATTGCTACAATCCATGAAAAAATTCAAGACAATCACACTGAACAACACAAAAACGCTCGTTAGATTTTAATTTTTTTTTTGATATACCACAAAAAGTGTAAAATTTTTTCTTTTTCTTGTTTTTGTGTAGACACAACTCTGTTTTTCAATGTGTCTCCAGTAAGTTGTCGTTCCTATTGGGGAACTATTACTTGCCATTGTACTCTACCCCCTATTTGTTGTCATTCGCCTTATATGATTATTGCATTAATTTCACGAACACTGCCTGAGATGATTGCGGGGAGGATTGAGTAGCTCTGCGGTTACCACAGCCGGTCCCAAGCTTGTATAAAATGTGGAGGGTGATTGGCAAAGTTAGCAACTTACCAATCGTCAAATGGAATAGGTACTTCTTAAATAAACTCCACAAGGAAACAAAGTTCCTGTATTTGGCTGTATACCATATATTAAAAATTTTGAATAAAATCCTTTATAAAAAGGTATATAAAAAAACCCAGTTGGGCTATGTTGCATTGACAAAACGTTTTCGGAATAAATATTCCATCATCAGTGTCCTAAAATAGTATTTAACCACTTAATTAAAAAGAACATGAGAAGATTTAAGTTTTGACTAAGGTTAATGTAAAAGTGTGACTCTACATTAGTTGCGAGTCCTGAGACGGTATGTCTACGAGGACTTTGTCAAAGCAACTGCTTGAAATGACAATTTTGGCAGGTTAAGACGGAAGTTATGACAGAGCAGTCAGTGTAACTGTATATGTCTATTTAAGATAGAAGCCAACGTTGTTTAAAAATTGTGAAAGTTGAAATAAAATGAAATTATAACAGTATCAACCATCAATGTTATTGTTTTAAATTATGTATGTGAAATGAAATTGTGGTGAGAAAATTATGTGATTATAGTTAGGCAACCAACTATACAGTGTCGAGTGGTGTGATGAAAAGATTCTTATATAAGGCCCTTTATGTTTTAATAACATTTGGTACCTGGAAAATGGAAACTAGACACTGGTGGAAAGTTGGGTTCTTGAAAAAATATTGGAATTGATATATTTAATATGTGAGGATGTTGTTCAATGAATGAAATAAAACTATTATGATATAAAGTTCATGTAAAAATTAACTTACAACTCAATTATATTAGGCCCTGTATGTCAAAAACAACATTTGGTACCTGGAAAATGTAAAATTTTTTGAGTTGTAAGTTCATGAATATGAATATCTGATTGGATGTTGACAAACTGAGTGAAGTAGTTATATTTTGTGTGTTGACTAGTATGAAATGGACAAAATTTGATGGTTGAAAGTGGTTTTGTAATATATTGGTCGTAAAGTACTTAACTTATAACTTGAGAAAAAGCCCTATCTGTTATAAAGCAACACTAGGTACATAGGAAGATAAAAGATTAAGTTATAAGTTGGTGAGTTGAATGAACTATTGGTCTATATTGACTATAATAGTAAAATGAAATTGTTGTATGTGGCTCTGTTAAATTTGAGTAAAGAGAATGAAAATTAAGGTGTTATGAGAAAATTTTGGTAAACGGATAGACTACGAAAGGCTGAGGTCCCCAGAGAACGGAAGCCAAATCCTGAGGGAATTGTGTAGAGAAGTAAAATAAGAATTTAATAATATGGAATGGGTGGTGGATGATGGATGATCTTATCTGAATTTGGGAGTGTCGAAATAGAAGCATAGAACGTATTGGTTATAGTGATTAAGACATGAAGTTTGGGTTGAAAAGAAAAGAGTGGGATAGGTAGAAAGTAAGATGTACATCTTACTTTCTTACCTTCATTTCTTACATCTTACTTTCTACCTATCCCACTCTTTTCTTTTCAACCCAAACTTCATGTCTTAATCACTATAACCAATACGTTCTATGCTTCTATTTCGACACTCCCAAATTCAGATCAGATCATCCATCATCCACCACCCATTCCATATTATTAAATTCTTATTTTACTTCTCTACACAATTCCCTCAGGGTTTGGCTTCGGTTCTCTGGGGACCTCAGCCTTTCGTAGTCTATCCGTTTACCAAAATTTTCTCATAACACCTTAATTTTTATTCTCTTTACTCAAATTTAACAGAGCCACATACAACAATTTCATTTTACTATTATAGTCAATATAGACCAATAGTTCATTCAACTCACCAACTTATAACTTAATCTTTTATCTTCCTATGTACCTAGTGTTGCTTTATAACAGATAGGGCTTTTTCTCAAGTTATAAGTTAAGTACTTTACGACCAATATATTACAAAACCACTTTCAACCATCAAATTTTGTCCATTTCATACTAGTCAACACACAAAATATAACTACTTCACTCAGTTTGTCAACATCTAATCAGATATTCATATTCATGAACTTACAACTCAAGAAGTTTTACATTTTCCAGGTACCAAATGTTGTTTTTTGACATACATTGCCTAATATAATTGAGTTGTAAGTTAATTTTTACATGAACTTTATATCATAATAGTTTTATTTCATTCATTGAACAACATCCTCACATATTAAATATATCAATTCCAATATTTTTTCAAGAACCCAACTTTCCACCAGTGTCTAGTTTCCATTTTCCAGGTACCAAATGTTATTAAAACATAAAGGGCCTTATATAAGAATCTTTTCATTACACCACTCGACACTGTATAGTTGGTTGCCTAACTATAATCACATAATTTTTTCACCACAATTTCATTTCACATACATAATTTAAAACAATAACATTGATGGTTGATACTGTTATAATTTCATTTTATTTCAACTTTCACAATTTTTAAACAACGTTGGCTTCTATCTTAAATAGACATATACAGTTACACTGACTGCTCTGTCATAACTTCCGTCTTAACCTGCCAAAATTGTCATTTCAAGCAGTTGCTTTGACAAAGTCCTCGTAGACATACCGTCTCAGGACTCGCAACTAATGTAGAGTCACACTTTTACATTAACCTTAGTCAAAACTTAAATCTTCTCATGTTCTTTTTAATTAAGTGGTTAAATACTATTTTAGGACACTGATGATGGAATATTTATTCCGAAAACGTTTTGTCAATGCAACATAGCCCAACTGGGTTTTTTTATATACCTTTTTATAAAGGATTTTATTCAAAATCTTAAATAAACAGTGTACAGAGTAAAAGTTAAACGTTTAAATTTTACTTTATAAAGTAAAAATTGTAAAAATAACTTAATTTACATATTATAAAAATTATTTCACATATCGTAAGATGAGGCAAAGTGTTTACAATTTACAAAACTAGTATTTTGTCATTCATGTTTACAACTACTTAACAAATTTAAATTTGACCGAAATAAATCTAAGAAACAAATCAGCTCAGATATTGTCGTGATTCTGTAAAATTAATCTTATTTAAAGAAATACATATCTATGCAAAAATCTATCTATGTAAAAGGATATATCTGTGCAAAATGAAATTGTTCAGGAGACGAAATTAAAAGTTCAATATTTTTCTTAAATCAAATGTGTTACTTTAGCCATTGTTTGACTTTCTTTTGCTGCATATAAACAATTCAAACCTTATTCTAATTTAAAGTTATTAGTAGTTTTCTTCATCAGGGTACTCAGATATATCCTTTTAATAAAATGTAAATGTTGTTATGTATGACATATACAATAGTGTGTACTACCTTAATGCTAAAAGGCTGATATTAATAAAAAGGCTTATTTACTATTAATGGTTTTTATTGTAATCAAGAAGGGAAAATAAGGTGAATATTAAAATTAAATTATTGTGCGCTGCAGAAAGAGGTCATTTATCACTTTCTTCTCCATCCAGTAAGACGTCTTCCGCATCATTTTCATCCGATGCAATAGACCTATAGTAGTCGTGGAAGACATTTGGTATTAGCGGCAGCATGTCAATGAGGTCCTTCTTCTTATTCGCTGAGATTGGGAGAGGACCACCGTAGGACAGTTCAGAGTTCAGATGGCTGCGGAAACAGCCTCTACGGCGATAGTTTATTGTATTGAACAACGAATCCGGATCCAGTGTCTCCTTGTAAATGACTTTTTCTGTCTCTTTTATGTAACAGAGCCACTTTATGTTCCTCCATGTAACTTTTTCCCTGTCTTCGTTTACTTTTTTATTTTGAAGTGCCGACTTGTAAAAATTAGAGAATTGGAAAACGTCTGATTGTTTCATTTCTGTCACAATAAATGGGTTTTTCTTCCCCGTCTGACGAACCAACTGCATTCAGTCGTGCGGGTGATAGATTGGGATATTTGATTTTTTTTTCATTTTTTCCACTAGAGCATGATCAGAGTCACACTCCATATGAGTGTGACCAGGAACTAGAAATTTATGGTCAGTCACCTTTAGAGTTGGATGGTCGTTTATGACAGACATGAACATGGCAGCTACATGCGAATTCTTATTCTGTTCTCTACATGTGTCTGACCACAAGATCACCCTCTTCACATGTGGTAGGATATTAAAGAGAAACTCTCGATTATTTTAGTTCATTTGATAGCGAATTAATATAATATATTAAAGTATAAGTGGACATTAAGCTCTTTAAAACACGCGCAATTTTTCGAAATAGAACCAATTATTTAAAGACCAGTTATCCCCGAATACTTTAGGCTATTTTTTTATTGGCACCCTTTGAAATCATGTACTAATACTACAAATAATTGAAAAAAATGCTAATAATGTAAAATGGTTGGATTTGTGATGTACATCAGTATAACTTTCATTATTATGGAAATAAAAAAAAACAAAAATTATTCTGTCACATCAGATTAGTTGTTATTACTGGTTATCTATTTCTTAAAAGAAGAATGTTTCAAACATTATTAGAAGTGCCATTAATGGAAGTACAACCCCATTGGCTTACAAAAATGTCGGTAGTAATAATTTGAATTCTTTGTTAAAAAACGGAAGTGTAAATATTTCAAACAATACCAACTGTACTTTTCACATTCATTTAAAAGATTAAGATTTCCAAATATTTGAATAAAGATTTTGAAATATTTGTTAGTAATATTTTATTTATTTAACGTTATAAGTTATGTACTCCTGTCAGGTCAGATAAATATTTAAAACTATTGATGTTGCCGTGGTAACTTTAAAACTCGCGCGTTTTTGACAGTTGAATTTAAACACGCTACGGCGTACTTTTAATAACCAAAATTAGGTACCAATAAAAAAAAATTATTGTACAAACTTAAATGTTGCTTTAGCTGTTGTTTCTTTTTAACAGTTTTTAGGGTATCAGATTTAAGCTTAATATTATTGAAATTTTTAAACACATTAAATATGATTTAACGAGATTGTCCATTAATAACAGAATTATTCTTCCTGCCATCTAAGGGGACTTCTATTTTGGGTTTGTAGGCCTCGCCAACTTAACTGGTGTTCACGTACTTCTCAATTACGCCACGGTTTAGTAAATATATTATATGCTACACGTTTATTACAGATTAACAAATAAAAATTTATTAAAGTAGAAATCAATATATTTGCTAATTAAAATAATTATATAATTTTATTATATAATTATAAATGTACTGTAATTTCGGGTGACTTTGGTCCACCAGGGTGATTTTGATTCATTTTGGGAGAAAGATATTTTAGAAAATATTAGGGCGTTTGTTCAATACATTATCAAGTAAATTTCATTATATCGCACCATTAGTACTATATAAACTGTAGAAAATGTTAATAAATTACGGTAATACTTGTTATATTAAGAAAAAAATGAATTTCTAAAATGTAGCCATTTCACATAAGATTTTTGGACCCGGATTGATTGGCAACCAATAATACTTCCAAGAGTAAGATTAATGACATGTCCGACTTCTTAACTGCCGTGCAGTATTATTTCAGTCTAAACATAGACACTACGAAGGTCGAGTACTACTTGCAAGGTGCAATTTAACGGATTTCGGGTGACTTTGGCCCAGTTTGTTCATTATCTGATTTTGGTCATTCGTTGCTTCTATATTAAATTGAAGTCAGTAAATTCTAATTTTAAATTTAAATTTAGCCTTGAAACGACAGGGTTTATTAACTTTATAGCACTAACGACATAGGTAAACTTTTTTTTTTTTAGATGCCCTCCAATTAGAAACGTGTTGCTGGTAGTAGAAATTATGGAAACTACACCGCAGACACAGTAGAAAGAGCTCAGAAGCTATTAGAAATGGAGTTCTATCTCAGAGAAAAGCTATAATAGAATTTGGAGTGCAAGTAAGTATATGGTCACATGGTAAGTAGAGGATATGGTGGTCAGACAATTTTTACGAAAGCTGAAGAGGACGCCTTCACTAAACATAGTTTAGTTTAATGAAAAATTATTTAGATCCTAACGACCACTACAAAAAAAAATTTTACCAAAACGTGGGACTAAATATCTTGAAAGAATGATAAATTTTAGTAAATCGGCAACATCAATAATGTTTTGTGGAAATGCGTCTGGCGAAATGCTACTTACATACGTTGTATATAAATCCAATACACTGTTGTCGACTTATGTAGAAAATAAACTGTGGTATACTTATGTAGAAAATGATCCAAATTGGCAAGGTACAACAGATTAAAAAGCGGATGGTTAGACACAGCTTGTTTAGACGACTGGTTCACTTCTCTTTTATTGCCAACATTGAAACACATTCCTGGCATTAAAGTGTTAATTGGTGACAATTTATTGTCCCATATCTCATTAAATATTTTCCAGCTTTGTGAAACAGAAAACATTAAATTCGTGTGTCTTCTTGCCAATTCTACACACCTAACATAACCATTAGATGTTGCCTACATTCGACCGATGAAAATAGTTTGGCGAAATATTTTGGTAGAATACAAAACACTGAATGTTAACACCAACTTCATCCCAAAAAGCACCTTTTCCACCATTTTTAAAAAAACTGGTTAAAATAATTAGTGTAAATGGCGGAAAAAAGTTGGAAAGTGACTTTAGAAAATATGGCATTTTTTCCTATAAACACAGAGGAAGTACTAACCAGAATTCCAAACTATAAAACTAATGCTGTGCAAGTACCTTCGAGAGTAAGTGACGCTGTTTTAAATTTTCCTGCAAAAAAAGGGGATTACAGTCCAGAGCTGATAGAGTTGTTAAAAGAAAAAGAAAAAAAAAGTGTATGTGCTGAAGATGTTAAAAGCCATCAAAATGCTGCAGTTGCAAAAAAAAGCGGCCAAGAAGAAGCCAGTAAAAGAAAATGGCGCTACAAGAAAATCAAAAACGAAAACTGGAATGGCAGCAAAACGTAACATTGGAAGGAAACCTAAACATTCGAGCAATCAAGCCAATAATCAGATTTGCGAAACACAAAAAGAAAATATACAAAATGAGGCCATCGGAGAGGTTAAAAACGAAGTTGTACTTGGCAGTAACCTAGATCAAGAAATCTCTGAACAAGCGACCATTGCTGCAGCTGGCTCTAGTGAATTGCCTAAACAGATTGTAAAAAAAAGCAAAACGTTTTAATAAAATACAAGATTTTGGAAACACTGCAGATACTACGTCTAATTTTGCATCCAATGAGAGCTATAGGAATAATGCAGATCTACAAGAGTTTTCCATTCGAGTTGGAGACTTCGTAATTGTATCCGACTACTTGGACAGCTTTCCAGGAAAATTCGATGGATATGTAAGAGGTAGTAATAACTGTTACGGTTGGGTGCAAGTAATGGTACTGTGTGAAAAAAGTTTATGGCCATGGCCCGAAGTCGCCGTAACCAACCAATAATCCAACCAGTTATGTAATATTGATTTCAAAGAGTCATTGTAACTTAGAGATAACCGATATCTTTCCAGATTAAAAAAAATCTTTTAAATCATTTTATTGTTCATCTTTTTGTTAAGAAATTATGTTTTTGTGAACTTAGGGCCCTATGTAGAGTTTCATGTTAGTTTTAGTTTTTTTTTTATTGAAATTTAAATAAATATTTTTTATACCTAACAAAATGTTTGTTTCTGATTTATCTTGTAGCATGACTTTAGCCCAAACAATAACAACCACAAAGAATAAATGTAAAATGTATCTTGAGACAAGGTCACCCGATAATTTCAAGCAGGTGACTTTGCATACCACATATTTATTTTTTTTATAATAAAGTAGGCGCTTCTTTGTGTTTTAATAATTTTTAATAGTAATTTTTGTAAAAAAGTAATCAAAAACTAAAATACAAATAAATAAAGAAACATACTTTTATATGTTCAGAATACTAAAATCTACATTTAAACTTTAAAAGTAACTCAAAGTCACCCGAAATTACGGTAATATTATATAAATATAAATAATAAATATGCCTATAAACAATTAATAAATAAATAAACCGCTATAAATCCCAACCTCTTTCATTAATATTTCATTATGCGTCAAGATCTCCTTAGCTTATTACGTTGACAATTCACTTATTATTATAAGCTCAATTAAGTCGAAAACAACAGTTCCCTTGAGCCTGTTTTGTATATTAGCAGAAGGAAACTAAATAATTAGCGAGTTAAGGGAAAATAAAATTATATCATCCATTTTCAAGAAGCTTGTCTTTGTACATACTTCTTAATCCAAAGGGAACGATATAATAACTTAAACACCAGGCCTTCTGTAAGTCTAAACGCTTATTTTTCTCCCAGCATTACAGATCAGGCTTTAGATACTGTTTTTAAATAAAAAATTGCAAAACCTCCTTTTTTGTAATTTTTTATATATTTAACAATAAAGTGATGATAATTTACACTTATTATAAAAATGACAATTAAAACTGTCCATATATTATTATAAAAACAGATAAAAATAAAAAATCTCTATTTTATTTGCATAGATTAATACTCATGTAGTATTTTGCTCGTTAAAAATATTTCCTTGATACTGAATAATTTCACAATAATTCTTTAAAAAGGTGTAGATTGGACGAAAGTTATAATAAAAATTTCAATTACCCTCCTTTATAGGATTTCAATAATATTTTTCTCAAATATATTTGGCAGTGCTGGTTTTTGGTTTATTTCCAATTATACAATTAATACCAAAAATTTTTCTACAAAATTTAATATATTAAAAAATTATATTCGCTGCCAACTTGTCCAACTCAAATATCGTAAGAGATGTGACTTGAAACCGAAAATAGTGACTACAGCTTGAACAAACAACTGGAGGCAGCAATTAGGACGTTAAGAGTGAACCAGTTAAGAGAAAAAATTATACCTTGTGACTTGGTTGGTGATTTAAGAATGCACTAGAATACTTCGTAGCAAGTTTTAAACTATTCCACTTATAACTTAAAAGCCAAGTTAAATGTTAGACCTAGACGATAACAAAGGCAAACAAAGAGATATTACGTGTTTGGGAAAAGAAAAATCCTAGGGGAGATGATTAGGCCGGCTCTTGATGGCGTAGTAGAACAATAAAGGATAGGAATTAACAAAGGGCTGAAAGAGCTAAATACAGAGGCCAACATAATAAAAAAAATAAAGTTCAGAAGACAGAGTGGACAGGACACCTCTGAAGAGCGAATAAGTAGTATTGGTATAAAAAAAAGTTCCAATTGGAAGAAGTCCACGTGGGCGACCTCGACTTCGGTGGTGAGATAATATAGGAGATCTTAGTTATGCGCGTGAAGAATTGGATGGAGATTGCTCAAGATAGAGGGAAATGGAGGCATGTTGTTAAGTCGGAGTCCACGGAGTAAGGAGTAAAGAGTAAGTTAAACGTTGACACGCTATTTAAAGTAATTAAGTCAGGTACATATTACTGGATGGCTGTTGGACTTTATTGATGTGTAAAAATCGAAGATATATAAAAGGTCTGAACTGAGAGTAAAGAGTTAAAATGTATTCTTCTTAAAATCTCTTGAAAGCGCCCCAAATATATAGTCAATGATGTCAATTTTAATAACCTGGAGTGCCTCAGTAGAGACAATTGTAAGCTAAATGTCTTTATTCTTTCAGATTGTCAAGCAATTTTAAGGATTCGGATGTCGTTTATTTATGATTTAATGTTAGTTTGGGACTGTAATTTCTTAATAGACTGTTAGCAGGACTCAAACCATAAAATAATAAGACTATATGGGTACCTATGCTGTAAAATGGCAAAAAATATACTTACCTTTCTTATTACTAAATTGTATAACGGCCTTAGTCAAAAATGTCATAATATTATTATTTGTAATATTATTCTTTAAGTCAAAGTAAGCTTTCTTTTATTAAAAAATACATTAAAATGCCAACATTAATTCTCACCTTACTCTTTGAGGTACCGTAACTAAACTTTATAGGTTTTTTGAAAGTATTTAATATTAAAACAGTTTTTATTGACTTAAATAGTTGGACGTATTTCAGAAAAAATGAAATATTACTACGTTACTATTAGGACAATAGTTAACTTTTATTTTCGGCTGATTTAACATCATCTAATTATAAGCAGTATTTAGAAAATTTAAAATTCTACCACAAAAATGTCCTACTAGATTGGTTCAAGGGGGATAAAGGGGTAGAATGCGAATACATGGAGTTGATTCCAGTTTACTCCAACTAGCCTCTTCTACTCAAATCCGACTCTCACCTTCACGCTGGTGTCCCCTGTTAACCGAGCAACCCAGCTGGAGATCTGGTATCCAACCCGGGTGGAAAGTTGGGTCGGGAACTGACGAGAGTGGGTGAAATGGCCCTCCGAAAAGGGGGTTTGACGTTGGGTTAACTACCCAACCCGGTAAAACCCTATAGTTACGAAATCGAAAGTCAAAAATGCCGGACGGAAATCTCGACGACGACCTATGCAACGAAATAAGGACCTGAATAATGGAAATAATGATCTTAAAGTATTTACCTGGAACGTTCGCACACTTAACGAACCTGGAAACATCCGCAAACTGTGTGACATATTAGCACAATATAATGCTGATATTACTGCAATACAAGAAGTACGATGGACAGGTCATGGCATAATCCAAAAAGCAAACTACAATATATACTATAGTTGCCATAGAACCAGACATGAATTTGGGACAGCCTTTATAGTCAATAATAAAGTCAAGCACTTGGTTATAGATTTTAAGCCGATAAATCCGCGAATGAGCTGCTTAAGGATCAGGGGCAAGTTTTTTAATATTAGCCTTATTAATGTACATGCCCCAACAGAGGACAAGCAAGACGAAGAAAAAGACAATTTCTATGATGAATTAGAAAGAACATATGACAATTGTCCCAGAAATGACATTAAAATAATAATCGGTGATCTGAACGCAAAAATCGGAAGGGAAGAAATATATCTACCGCACATTGGTAAATATAGTCTCCATAATAATACTAATTCGAATGGACACCGAGCAGTCACCTTCGCAGCCTCAAAGAACATGATCGTAGGAAGCACATGTTTTCTACACAAAAAAATACATATGGGGACTTGGACCTCGCCTGATGGATTAACGAACAACCAAATTGATCATGTGATCATAGATGCTAGACACTTCTCCAACCTTATGGATGTCCGCACCTATCGAGGCGCCAATATTGATTCAGATCATTTTCTAGTTGGCACAAGAATTCGGGCTAGAATCTCAAATGCGAAGAAGGAGAGAAGTACCAAAACAAGGCGCCTTAATATTGAACTCCTCAAAAACCCGCAAACGGTAGAAAGGTTTCAAAACCATATCGAAACTAAATACATAACTAAAGAGAATCTAACAATTAGTGAATAATGGGAAATGTGTAAAAATTACATTAAAGACGCAGCAAATAACATTCTAGGGCCGCAAAGACCACCACCACGCAATGAGTGGTTCGATGCTGAGTGCGAGGACATTACAAGAAGAAAGAACAATGCATATAAACTGATGCAGCAAAGAAGAACCCGAGAAAAAGAACAAAAATATAAAGATCTCAGAAGAGAAGAGAAGTACATCCATCGGAGAAAAAAGCGAACTTATGAAAATAGAATATTGGAAGAACTTGAGGCATTAAAAAAGGAAAATCAAACAAGAAAATTCTATAAAAATCTAAATAAAGCAAGAAAAGAATTTAAACCAAGGATCGGACTATGTAAGGATAAGGAGGGGCATATACTCAATACAAAAGAAGAAGTATTGAAAAGGTGGGTGGAACACTATAAAGAACTGCTTACTATCGAAGTAGAAGATCCAAATCAACCACCCCCAGGAGCAAACAACAATACACCATTGGAGCCTCCATCAATTCAGGAAGTACGGGATGCAATAAAACACCTAAAAAATAATAAATCTCCAGGAAGTGATGGTATACCCGCGGAACTTATTAAATGTGGAGGTGCTACTCTGACTAATCATATATATAAAATCATACTGAGAGCCTGGAATGAGGAACAAATCCCAGAAGAGTGGTGTATTGGGATCGTTTGCCCGCTACACAAAAAGGGCGATGAATTAGAATGTAGAAACTATAGGGGAATAACCCTTCTTAATACAGCATACAAAATATTTTCGAGTATTTTATATGGTCGCCTGAGTGAATATTCAGAGGAGCTTCTTGGCGAATATCAAAGTGGTTTTAGGCCTGGTCGATCAACAACAGACCAGATCTTTGTGCTAAGGCAAATACTGGAAAAAACCAATGAATTTAATATCGACACATACCATCTTTTCGTAGATTTTAAATCGGCCTATGATAGTGTCCTAAGAAATAAATTGTATGAAGCCATGGATGAATTCCACATCCCCGATAAACTGATAAGATTGGTTAAGGCTACAATGCGTAAAGTTGTTTGCAAAGTCCAAATACAGGGCGAACAATCACAGGCATTTGAAACGCATGTTGGGTTGCGACAGGGAGATGCGCTGGCGTGTCTCCTTTTCAACATAGCTTTGGAAAAGGCGGTCAGGGATGCCCAAATAGACAGCAGAGGAAACATTTTTAATAAATCATCCCAAATTTTGGCATATGCAGATGATGTTGATCTAGTTGCCCGCACAACACGCAAGCTAGAAGAAATGTATACCACCTTGTCACACGCCTCAAAAAATATGGGCCTGCAAGTAAATGAAAATAAAACTAAGATAATGGCATCAACACCCAACAATAGAGCCAGAAACATCGGCCAGCAACTCACGGTTGATAATTCTACCTTTGAAGTGGTGGACAAATTCACATACTTGGGCTCCCTGATCACCAAGGAGAACGTCATGACTGAAGAAATCAAGCGAAGAATAATCCTAGCAAACAAATGCTATTTTGGACTGAGTAGACATATGAGAAGCAGAAACTTAAGCCAAAAAACAAAAATAACCATATACAAAACCCTTATACAACCAGTGTTGACATATGGGTCTGAGGCATGGACCATTTCCAAGGCAGATGAAAATCTCCTGCTTATATTTGAACGAAGGATCCTGAGAAGAATATTTGGTGGCATCTGTGAAAATGGTGTTTGGAGAAGGAGGTACAACTACGAGATATATCACAGATATAAACATATATTTGGTGGTAAAGACGTAGTATCCTTTATAAAAATAGGAAGACTAAGATGGGCAGGACATCTGGCAAGATCACAGCAGAACAACCCTCCTAGAAGAATCCTTATGTCACAACCTGTGGGAAGTAGAAAAAGGGGTAGACCAAAACTCAGATGGAGGGATGGTGTAGATGAGGATGGTAGACAAATAGGCGCAGCAAACTGGCAACAGTTGGCAATGGATAGAACTGACTGGCGTAATAGACTTGGGAAGGTCGAGGCTCTTTTATAGGGCTGTAGCACCAATGATGATGAGATTGGTTCAAGCATTTTCCTTCCGGGTACCCCAAGTGTTGAATCGGTGCCATCTAACTTTGGCACTAAAGAAGTTATTGATACCTAAAAAACACGTGTTTTAGAAATACCTTTGTCTGTTTTAAACAGTACTTCTAGAATCATTTCAAACGGGACTAACAGTTTATTTCTTTGTATGCAGTATAACTTAAAAAATAACATTTGCTTATTTTATAATAAATATTTAATTTTACTTGTTTTTAAACTTAGCTATATCGAAGGTTGTCACTCCATCTTTTGCGCGGGCGTCCGATACTTCTGGTTGCCTGATTGGTGACTTGCTATTCTGACAACGCGGGTCTCCCCCATTCTACTTATGTGGTTGTTTCATTCTTTTTTCTATTTATTGTCCTATCGTTTATACACTCTAGGTTACATTTTCTTTTAATGTCTTTCGATCCCTCAGCGTATTTCCTGTAATTCTTCTCAGTACTATTATCTCTGCCGTTTTTAGTAGCATTTGTATTGTGGCTGTTTCAAGTTTTGTTTCTGAGGAATAAGTCATTATTGGTTTTACACTGGCTTTATAAATTCTTGACTTCATCTCAGTGTTAACATGTCTGTTTCGCCGTATAGAGTTATTAAGGCATCCTGCCAGTCTACTTGCTTTTTGTACTTGATATCTTACTTCTTGGTCTAGGTCTCCATAGCTAGACCGTGTAATTTCAAGGTATTTTATTACCATTACTCGTTCAATACTGACACCATTAATTTCTATTTTACATCTAGTTTGTTCTTTGCTGATTACTATTGTTTTAGTTTTTTGAGATGAGATTGTCATATTAAATTATTTTGCTCTTATGTTTAATCTTTGCAGATTTTCTTTATCTTGGGCTATCAATATTGCGTCGTCTGCGTAATAGACTATTTTTAACTTTTTTTTGTTCCCAATTCTGTATCCTCTTCCTTTGTTAACGCTTTTGATAACTTCATCCATAAATTAAAGAGCATACAGCTCAATGAGTCCCCTGTCTTATTCCACTGCCTATTTCTATATAACTAAATATTTTACATATATTTAGTATTATTTTAACCAAATGTTGAATACTATGCCACTATAATATGTCGGTTGATAATTTTTTTGATATCAATATATTTTGTTAGGCATTTAGCTTAATTCGATTTTGTATTTTGTATTAATACACTAAAGAGAATTGTTTTTTTTTGGCAATAGATTTGCTGCTTAAATTTTATCATACCAAATAAAGTTAAATAAGTTTAGAAACAAAATATAATAAGTACATAAAATAATAAAGACTTACATTATGCTGCTTACATCCCTGTTCTACGTTATCCAGCAATTTAGCTAAAATAATAGCCTACACCCCACTTTCACCAGCTATTCTATTTGCTACCCATTTCAACAAAAAGCCCGAATTTCCCCTAAAATTAAACAAAGACTAAGAGTCTTTCAGAAGGGGAGAATAACCTCTAGTTCATCTTAGTTAAATGACAGAAGTGTCATCCCACGAAAATGAAATTGTACTTGTAGAGAATATTAAACGTATTTGCCAAATTTCATCAGACTGTCGGTCCCCAGCTATTTTCTTTTTTCGGGTAGATTTTTTGTGATGGGTACTAAAAGAGAGAAATGATAGCTATGTTTGGGGAATAAAAAATATGAGGCGGAAATTTTTTTCGATTTAGCCTCATTGTTTTTATTGAATTTTTATTTTGTGTTCTATGTTTTGTGACCTTAATAATGAGCTTAATGATTCCAAAAAAATATATTGTTTTAAAGGAATAGAGCTTTTATTCCAATTTCGCAGCCTACTGTGTAACTTAAGAATAACAATGTAAATAAAATATCTGCTTGCATTATATAACCTTCTTTGAATATATTTTATTAATTTTGGGGGTAAAATAAAAATAATAATATGATAGCCTCTACTTATTTAGAAAAAAAAAAATATAAACAGTTGTTCCAGTAATTTATTTCCGTCAATATATTTATAAAAAAAGTTAATATGTTATTCCTTAAACATCGCTCGTTTTGTTTCTAACTTTCAATTAGAATCTATATCAGTACTTTATAGATGTTCTCTTGTGCTGACAAAATATGCTACTGTACTTTTTGAAATCGGTTTTTTATTGTTATAAGTTATATTAATCTCCTGAGTAAAAGAGGAGGGTTGATGGGACAGGTTAGCATCCTACCCATTGTTAAAGAAAATAAAGATCAAAGGGCCGATATAAACCCTTGAACTTAAGTTGATGAACCACGCAAAGAAAAGTAAAACGAGAAGGAAAAATAAGCCCACAATCAGATTAGCAACATGGAACATTACTTCTTTTAACAACAAAGACCAAGTGAAAATAGAAGAACTAATAAATAAAAACATAGATATTTGCGCAATCTAAACAATCAAGAAGAACGGTAAAGGCCAAAGAGATTATAACCAATATTTTCTAGCATACAGTGGAGTGAAGAAAGCACTCACAATAATTAACTTACATTAGCACAATAATTAACTTCCGTTATAATTTCGAAAGAATAATACATATGAATATCACAATGGACTACCAAAAATTAAATGTCATATCTATCTATAGCCCCGAGGACTGCAAACCTAAGGAGGAACGAGAGGCATTTTATGAACAATTGAAAACCATCCTGGATGCAATACCTCATGAAGAACTCTTATTTCTTATGGGTGACATTTTATTGCACGAATCAAAAATGAAATAGTTCTAGTAGTAAAACAAAGATTTAATGAAAACCATGTCAATGCAAATGAAGAACTCTTGGCTAATATCTGTTCTTTTAACGAACTGAGAATCAATAATACATTTTTCGTCCATAAGCTCCTGTATAAATATATTTAAAAACTCCAGGGGGCACAAATCTATGCAAAATCTACCCAAAGCAAATTCTAGATATTTGAACTTTAAACTGAGCACACGCAGGGGGTGAACACAAACTAGTACTAGCAAAAATAAGAATGAAAATAACACTAAAACATTTTCTACAAAAAATCACCTAAAAAAATTCATTGTAGAATCACTGTGGAACGACTCTAGAAGAGAAATGTACCAAAGGAGGCTAGCACAGAAGATACAGCTGAAAAAAATAGACGAAATCGAAGATATAAACGAGAACTGAGAGAAAATTAAAAATAACATCAAAGAAGCAGCAACAGAAACTCTAAGGAAAACGAAAAGCCATACTAAATAAAAGAAACAACAACAATACACCATGGTTCAGAGAAGAAATAAAAGAGAAATGTAAAGAGAAACGGGAGGACTACACGAAGTACAAAACATCAAATAATCCAGAATCCCGAGACACCTATAGAAGATTATAAAATGAAACAAAGCAGTTGGTAAGAAAAACAAAAAATGAACACTGGGAATAGTTAAAAAAAAGGATGGAAAGCGACTTCTACGGTATACAAAACAAATATGAAGATTCACAAGAAGCCAAC
This sequence comes from Diabrotica undecimpunctata, assembly GCF_040954645.1. Lineage (NCBI taxonomy): Eukaryota > Metazoa > Arthropoda > Insecta > Coleoptera > Chrysomelidae > Diabrotica > Diabrotica undecimpunctata. The sequence continues at coordinate 98,414,818 of NC_092804.1, read as the reverse complement.
GGACAGAAATAGCAGAATTGAAGGAATACAATAACATACCAGCAAACGAATTGAAAAGATACCTGACGGAACTATTTAAAGGAAAGGAAAATAATCAACATAATAACGTACCTGAATTAAGATATGAAATAGAAATCAGTTTTCAGGAAGTAGAGATAGACATAAATTCACTTAAAAATGGAAAGGCTCCATGACCAGATGGAATAACCAACGAGCTTTTAAAACACGGAGCAGAAAGTATAACCCTTGAGATGTCAAAACTTATAAAAACTAATATTGAGCTACAAGATACCATACGCATGGAGAAACAGCATAATGATACCAATGCTCAAGAAAGGAGATAAAGAATACCTTAAAAATTATAGAGGTATAAATTAAATACCGCGCTTAAGCTTACCACAAAAGTCCTAACCAACAAAATCAATAAACTAACAACTTTATCAGATGAACAACAAGGATTCAGAACTGGAAGATTTTGCGTAGGCGCCGTATTTGTACTAAGACAAATCACAGAAAAGGCCATCGAGTACAATAAACCATCGAAAACATCTACTTCCATAATCGAATACAGGCAAAGATAAAGAAAACTAACATAGTGTATATCAGTACAAAGCGAAGTTATACAGGGTGACTCGTTAAGCTCACTTCTCTTTATTCAGTGGAAGAGTTTCTCAACGAATAATTAAGAAAGTACAGTTCGTTTAGGTATAAATAACAAACTATTTTTATATATATTTGGGATCACATGCAGCAGCTTAAACTTATTCGTAAACTAGTTCGTAAGGTTTTATTATGTAATTTGCAATATAGTGAAATTTTGCAATGGATTGTATATTTTATTATGTTTGTGTGATATTGACGATTTATGTAATTTTAGTAAATTTTAATTGTTATTGTTTTTATTACTTTTTTTACTTATACAAGCTTTGTCCATAAAGTATATATAAGTATATATTTAAGAGTGGCAATGCAAATATTGTCGGACAAAAAAAGATTTTTTAAATTGAAAGATTTTGACACCTATATAAAACATCACTCTAACTGCTTTTACTGATAACATGGGTACGAGTTGTTTTTTCCTTTTCAAAATATTCAAAGCTTCTTGCATAGACTGTTTAGATACCTATGTTGGAATTTTTGGAAAAGTCGGTGTTTTGTGGTTTCGCAATTTCATTGCATAATCCTATCGGTACTATCACTTATCAGCTTATTGTTTTCTAATTTTAACAAATAGTTTAAATTAGTGCGATGGTGGGCGCCATTCACAGAATACAGTGAATTAGAAACATATTAATATCATTAGATTTAAAAGGACAGTCCAAAATTTTGTGTCTTAAATTACTCATCTGACCAAATATACATTGCATTGTGGACTATTGATTAAATTATTTTAAGCAGAAATGATTCACTAAGAGAGTGGTTATATTTTATTCTGCATATATCTCTTATCATATACTTTGTAGACATTATTTTAATTATGTTCTCATAAATATCGTTTCTTTCTTATGCTTTTTGGATATTTTTGATTTTATTTCTCTAGAGATACAAAACTCCATTACCGCATTACTTGCCAATTCGTCTACTATTTCCTTTTCAATTATTTCACATTAAATTTAATTTATTCAAATTAACCGTTTTGCCTCATTTCTTAAGCTCTTTAATTTTATTTATTATATACAACTCTATGTAATTTACTTTTAATTTATCATTTATGACACTACTTTCACTTAAAGAGCTTTTGCTGCCGCTGTAAATTATATACTGTGAATGATTAATATTCGTTAAATATTTTATTGTTTCCACTATCGCTATTAATTTCCCTATGTATATACTCTGTATATATGTATATATATAATTATTATAATATTACAAAATTATCGTGTTATTATGTCTTTTATTATCTATATTACAAAACGCATATTCCACATCTTCGATAGTTTTGGATGAGTCTGTATGTAGCAACAAGCTTTGAACATTTGTGAACTGTCAGAGATAAATATGTGTTAAAGATAAGAGAAAATTGCTATAGTAGGTACCTTAAATAGTACTCCTGAACTTTTTTCGCAATATTAAATTCAATATTATAATTGGGTTTTATGTCATATTTATATAGCTGCTTTTAATATATTGTTATTTTTGAATAGCATATTACTATATGTGTAGTTTTCTTTTTTATCCAATATTTTCTATTACTAGTATAGAATTTATATTACCTAAAATACGCCAGCTGTTTTTAGCAGACTTAGCAGAAAATATTGGATAGAAAAGAAAACTACACATATAGTAATATGCTATTCAAAAATAACAATATATTAAAAGCAGCTATATAAATATGACATAAAACCCAATTATAATATTGAATTTAATATTGCGAAAAAAGTTCAGGTGTACTATTTAAGGTACCTACTATAGAAATTTTCTCTTATCTTTAACACATATTTATCTCTGACAGTTCACAAATGTTCAAAGCTTGTTGCTACATACAGACTCATCCAAAACTATCGAAGATGTGGAATATGCGTTTTGTAATATAGATAATAAAAGACATAATAACACGATAATTTTGTAATATTATAATAATTATATATATATATATATATATATATATATATATATATATATATACATATATACAGAGTATATACATAGGGAAATTAATAGCGATAGTGGAAACAATAAAATATTTAACGAATATTAATCATTCACAGTATATAATTTACAGCGGCAGCAAAAGCTCTTTAAGTAAAAGTAGTGTCATAAATGATAAATTAAAAGTAAATTACATAGAGTTGTATATAATAAATAAAATTAAAGAGCTTGAGAAATAAGGCAAACGGTTAATTTGAATAAATTAAATTCAATGTGAAATAATTGAAAAGGAAATAGTAGACGAATTTGCAAGTAATGCGGTAATGGAGTTTTGTATCTCTAGAGAAATAAAATCAAAAATATCCAAAAAGCATAAGAAAGAAACGATATTTATGAGAACATAATTAAAATAATGTCTACAAAGTATATGATAAGAGATATATGCAGAATAAAATATAACCACTCTCTTAGTGAATCATTTCTGCTTAAAATAATTTAATCAATAGTCCACAATGCAATGTATATTTGGTCAGATGAGTAATTTAAGACACAAAATTTTGGACTGTCCTTTTAAATCTAATGATATTAATATGTTTCTAATTCACTGTATTCTGTGAATGGCGCCCACCATCGCACTAATTTAAACTATTTGTTAAAATTAGAAAACAATAAGCTGATAAGTGATAGTACCGATAGGATTATGCAATGGAATTGCGAAACCACAAAACACCGACTTTTCCAAAAATTCCAACATAGGTATCTAAACAGTCTATGCAAGAAGCTTTGAATATTTTGAAAAGGAAAAAACAACTCGTACCCATGTTATCAGTAAAAGCAGTTAGAGTGATGTTCTATATAGGTGTCAAAATCTTTCAATTTAAAAAATCTTTTTTTGTCCGACAATATTTGCATTGCCACTCTTAAATATATACTTATATTGTTAATTTAAATTTTAATTAAAAACTTATTATATTTGACTATTTATAATATAAGCTTCATTGTTTTCTTATCAGTAAATTATTTTTGTGTTGATATCTTGAATAAGAATTAACTACAATTTCCTTTGAAAATACAATTATTTTAACGTTTCGATTTCCGCTTAGAAATTTCGAAGTGGAAATTGAAAATAAACTTATTTTAAACTGAAATTATGGTTAATTATTAAAAAATAGTAAATAATGTAAGTAATATTGATTAAGTATAAAATTTATTATAATAATTAACTATTTAACTGCTCAAATAAATTGTCATACTCCATAACAAAATATTTATTGGTAGCTTTTCTACCTAGCCAATTTCTGTCAGGTTTAATAGCGGGGAACTCCCAATATCTATCTGTTGTCAATAACAAATAGCTATTGAAAGGCCTCCCTTAACGGTAACGATAATTAACTGCCTTAAGACAGCAATTAACCTATTAGAAATTTTTGAACACGCAAAAAATTTTTAAAATGTTTTTAAAACGTTTTAGTTTAAAATTTACATTTTAAGGAAGCTGTTACAAGTTGAAAAATATTCAGTTGACGATATACGGTGGAAAAAAATAGTATTGTGTGTTTATGTTCTGTTTTAATATTCCTCAGTTTCCTAGATGTAAACTTATACATAACAGTGATATATTCGACCGTTACTTGATGCGAATTGATTTATGTAACAGTAAGATACTTATTGTTTTCAAAACTTCCACAAAATTTATTATAAACTCTTATCACTACAGCTGATTTGGCAGAATGCCTTTCTCAAGTGATCTATTTTTGTGTTTACACTTTATAGTCTTTAACTAAATAGGTTGTGGAGGGGAGAACTGTATGTCTCAAGGTAGTCAATCAGAATTGTGTTTGTATTTTTAATTTGTTGATTTTCATAGATTCTAATAAAGATAACTTAAGGCTTTTATTTTGGATGTAAAGAATTTGAAATTCTTGTGAAATAATAAATATGGTCTATAAGGTAAAGGGCTTACGTAGAATCTGTTTTTGTATTATTTCAAAGCCCTTTTATGTTTTGTTATACGTTATTTAAAATTTCTACCAGTTTAACCAATGTAAAGTTTTGGCAGTTGTCCCACCTAAGTTTTATACACCACCGTGTAAGTACTTTTTCTTTTCACTCTTCTTCTTTTTAATATATTTTTCTAATTTACTATTTGTTCTAATAACCAGCTTTTAGAACAAACACCAAATTAGGCAAATATATTAAAAACCAGAAGAGCCAAAAGAAAAAGCACTTAAACAGTGGTGTATATAAACTTATATGTGGCGACTGCCCAAAAACATACACCGGTCAAACTAGTAGAACTTTTACCAAAAGTATATCACAACATAAAAGTGCTGGCAATCATAGAAAAACAAATTATACGTATGAAAATCACCTCCTAGATCATAATCATTCTTTTAATCACGAATTTCAAATTCATCATACCCAAAATAAAGGCCTAAAGCTATCTTTATTAGAATCTGTGGAAATCAACAAAATAAAAATACAGACACATTTCAGAATGATCAATTTGAGACAAACATTTCTCCCCTCCTCAAACTATTCAGATAAAGACTATAAAGTGTAAATACATACCAAAAATAGATCACTTGACAAAGGCACTCTGTCGAAACCGCTGTAATGATAACAATTTATAATAAATTTGTTGGCAGTTTTGATAACAAAAGTTTTCAGTGTATTATTGTTATATACGTAAATATATACGAACTTTAATTTACAATTTGTGTAAAAAAATTTTTACATTCATTTTTTAATATTATGATAGCCCTATTTATTTTTATTTCCTACATATTTGGTCCCAAGAGAACGATATATTTCCTTTTCTAGGTTGAAATACCTTGACAAAAGTAACCGTAGGGCATTCGTCATGTCTGTTTCTTTATTTAGGGCTATAAACTTTCATTCAAGATTACAACAGTTAATTTGTATCTTTGCCAGGCTACTTGTCAAATACCGCTAGGAGCTTCGTTTTAGGGCTCAAGTGACGGCGGCTATGTTTTGCTGTCCTGTTGCCGATCCAAGACCGCCATGCTAAATTGATGAAGGCCCATTTATTTACTCGAATTTTGTGTTTACTCTCTAAACTCGATCTAGACCATTAGTTATTATGGACCTGAGTTTGTTGTTACGTGAAAGTTAAGTTATTTATATAGGCATTGGTCGAAGGCTTACGAATTTAACTTTAAATCTTGTGAATTATTAGTCATGATCCGAGTTGGCTTTTATATTTTTAATAGAAATTTGTGATAAATAAAACTTTGTACGAAAATAATTTTCTCCAATTTTTTTTTCAAAAGTATAATAATGTTAAAGGTAAGAAAGTAAGTAATTTTAATAAAATTATTTTCTCTTTAATAAGTCTTAAGTATAATGTCTAGTGAACTTAAGTGTGTGATCTCGGTGCAAGAACCGGGCAACTCCAGTTTTTAAAGTGTTTTTTCGGAAAATAAAAACAAAATATTTTTAAAAGATGTGAATAAATTATGCTCAATGAAAATAATTTTTCTCCAGCCTTATTTATTGAATCTCTACTTTTATTCATATTGTAGACGCAAAAATTTTTGTTTTGAAAAAATGGAATTGCCTTATTTTTGTTACAAAAATCACACAAAATTAAAAATCAAACAATGTACTGTTTTTGGATTTTTTATTACAATTGAAATACGTAAATGAAAATATAATAATTCAATAATTATTTTAAATATAAGAAGAGTCACTAACACTACCGTCATCGTGATCTTCGTTAACATTTTCAGAATTTAAGTCTTCTGCATTATCAGTAATGTTTTTAAACATACGGTTGTAATAATCTTGATCATATAAAGGTACATAGTAAGAAAATATCAATTAGACTTAGTATCTTAAATTTCTAATATTTTAAGAGTTTATATCCAAGGACTTTGAGTATACTGTATTAGAGACATTAAGAATTGACATCTTTTTGGTTCATAAAAAAATTTGTGGAAATAACAAATCCCGAACTTACAAAGCATTTAATAAACTAATAATTTTTTGTATACCTTATTAATCCATAACAATAATAATGATAATAATAACCTGTGAGAGTTTTTGACAGTTCCATCAGGCGCTGCCCATTGCGAATGGGGGATGCTGGCCCATTGCGAATGGGGGATGCTGGCCCATTGCGAATGGGGGATGCTGGCCCATTGCGAATGGGGGATGCTTTCCGAATATTCGTAGCACCACTACACGGAGGGTAGCAGGGATACTTGTCGTGGAACAAAAACTGACACTCGGCAGTGTAAAATGCAAACCCATGAAAATGGTGAATCATGATGTATATTTAGGGTCGCTGTCTGGAGATCGCCAGGGTACGTCTGAAGCCAGTGCTGGATGTGACAGCATGCGGGATGACGGTGACAGGGTGTTGAGCAGACGGGCCCCTGTCACACAATCAGCTACAGCCCCTAAGATCAAATTTCTGATGAGTAGACTCCTGAGCCTCTCATACAAGAAACTCAACTTGTTAATACGTAGCAGGACGTCAACGAGTTACACGATAGCCTGGTAAGTGAAATGCCACGTGCTGTACAAGAGTTTAATGGGACAAAGTCACTTAGCAGAACACCGCTACCCAAAATAAATTTTTGAAGGAAACTAGATGCGCTATTGCAAATTGTAAATACTGACGTCCTATCCAATTATATCGTTGACGTTCATACAGTAGAATATTTGCATATGCTGATTTAGTGTGCAGCAACAGCATTTGCTGATGTTGTGGGCATTAAGATCAGAACACAACGGGGTACTAATATCAGAAGGACTAAAATAAGAATTGCACCCTGATAAAAATGTCTGCTGAGAAAAATTTAATTATTGCGTAGGGATATTTGACAAATTAAGAAATAAATCCATAGAGTAAGAAGTCAAAAAGTAATTAAAAGGGCGGAAGAAATATTTATGAGCACACTAAGACATGTACAACATGTTCCAGAAAACAATACAGCTTAACACTGCCTGGACACATTAAAACAAAAACTCTCCGTTTATTCAAGTCATCTAAGGAGATACATAGTTAGTAACAACCGTTAATGTGACAGTATACTTTTTGAGTACGAGTATACAAAGAAGGCTTTCTATAGAAAAGTGAATTCCACCGTAGAAAATAAAAACAAATCCTAGCCAAGAAGAAATTCATGAGTTTTGAGGAAACCAACTTTCGATGCTCGCTACTCAAAATAAGAATGCTTGATCGATTAAAGGCACAACGAGCAACTGTCAACAATACAGTAATATTCCTTATGAACCTTTCACCACTGAAGAAGTCTCGAACATTATCAAAGAGCTTCATAACTAAAAATCTTCTAAACCAGACGGAGCTCAAAACTTCTGGCTAAAGAAGTTTTGGAGTGTTTATGAGCTTTTAACAGTATTCATTAATCATGTTATTTCTAATCCGCAGGAAATACCACTATTTTTTACTCGGGAAAAAACTTTTATCTAATACCGAAGGATCACAATAACACCCAAGATCCAGCCAAAGATCGCCCAGTTACTTGTCTTCCAACTTTGTACAAATTAGTCACATCCTGTGTAGCATAGCGTATCTACCAACACTGTACTTTATACAATATCATAGACCCTTAACAGAAAGGATGCGCTGGAAAGGACTCCGTCATTTCTAACCAGGCGTACACCAAAAAAGAAAACCTTTTTACTAGATTCATTGACTATAAGAAGGCCTTAGAGTTCGCATGAATGGTTTATAGATGTATTGAAAATATATAAAGTTAAGGATAGTAAAATGATCTTTTTAAAGCATATAATGGCGTAGTTAAAGACTGAAATTCAGCTTTAAATGTCTAGTGAAAACAACATCGAACCTAAAGATATAACCCCAATTAACCGATGCTGTTTCCAGGGGGATTCGTTCGGTCCACTTTGGTTCTTTTTAGCGATAAACCCTCTATCCCAGCGACTAAAGTTCAATGACTAAGGTTTTATCATTAAAAATAGAAATATTGTTATGGCGAAGCTTAATCATCTGCTGTATATGGATAATCTGAAATTAATGGCTTTCAGTCGGAACCACCTGAATCAGATGCTGAAAACTGTAAAAACATTCTTAACTGATATCAGTATACACTTTTAACTATTGCTAAAGTGCTGTATTCTAAATATAGTTAATGGAAAGGTTCAGCCCGCAGGTTTCGATATGCAAGATGGCCAAAACATTGAGGTAATGGGTGAAAATGATATGTACAAATATCTCGGAGTAAAGCAAGCGCGAAAAATTGACCACAAACAAAGAAAAACCAAACTAACTTCCGTGAAGAGTAGGACAGTTAAATCGATCATATTTTAATAGTAACAATCTGCTAGATTCATTAAATACGCGTGCCTGTTCCGTACTTAGCTACTCATTTGGTATTATTAAGTAGTTAAAAATTAGTAAAGAATGTTTTCAGCGGAAAATAAAAGCACTTCTTACAAAGGCGCAAAAACGCCATTCACTCACTGCAGTAGAGAGAACAACCTTACCGCGGTATCAAGGTGGAATAGGACTTATGGACATAGATGAGCAACTGGATAAATAGGTTGCTAATTTAAGAACCTATTTTTAGACGCTAGCTGAGACATCTACTTTATATCGAGCAATTAGCATAGTAAATGACACAACACCGCTCAAACTAAGGGAATAAGAATTGCGTATAAACCACCTGACTATGTAAGAAAAAATGCGCACATGGACGAGTAAACCTTTGCATGGGCGACATCTCAATCAGATCAGCCAAGAATATGTTGACAATACAGCGTCGAACTATTGGTTGACATCAGGAAAGATGTTTCCCGAGACTGAGGGTTTCCTACTTGCCATTCAGGATCAGGTTATTCCAACTAAAAATTACCTGAAATATATTGTTAAAGATTCTCAAGTCCAAAATGACAAATGCCGATATGGATGCCAAACCCAAGAAACGATCCATCTTACCGGGGGCTGCCAGGCATTTGTCGGAACTGATTATAAAGAACGCCATGACTCAGTAGGAAAGATTATCCACCAAGAATTAGCTGACAAACTGGGACTTCTCCAAACCGACCATCTTCATTACTATCAATACGTCCCTGACAGAATGCTTAAAAATGACAACTATGAGCTATACTGGGACCTTCTTCTTCTAGGGTAGCTTCAAAATGTCTGGCTATCAGTTCTACTAGCTGTTCGAAAGAATAATTGTATTGCAGGTATTTTGCATTGTTGTATAATTGTAGTGCGTATGTTTTTTCTGAAATACCAATTCTATCATGGTATCTCCCATTTTGCTACTCTGCGTTTATTGTTGTATTTCCTCCAGAAATAACTTAAAAACTTTTTTTCGAATTTATGCCAATTGTCAAATTCTTCTTCTTTGCTGTCAAACCATAAACTCGCCTCATCTTTAAGATGGTTCCTTATCGTTTCTTTTGCTGTTTTGAAGTTGCCAATGTATTGTATTTTCTTTTTTTAAATTATTTATGAATATTACTGTGTGTAACTTTTTCACGTCCCCGCCAAACTGTATTTTTATATCACCGGAACTTTAGATGAGTATCTCTCTCCTGTCTCCCGTCTCTCATTTTGTTTTCTGATATCATCAATTAGTTTTTCATTATTTCGGCATCTTTCTTCTATCTCTTTCTTGTTTTCCTGAAAAGCATTTTCAAATTTTGTTTTAATTTATTTTCTAAATTTTCTAATTTCTTCATTAATTTCCCATCTTGCTCTGCCATTTCTGTCCTAACATTTTCTAAACAACATTTTACTTCCTTTTCATATTTGTTCAGACGCTTTTCCATTTTCCTATTATTTTTTCTATTGTCTGTTCCATGTCACGCTGATTTTCATCCATTTTTCTGTTATTTTCTTGCTGATTTTCATCCATTTTTTGGTTATTTTCTTGCCGATTTTCATCCATTTTCTTCATCATTATTTGTAACATTTTTTCCATACCTGATAGGTTCTGTTTTTCCGTTTCCATGATTTTTGTTGTTAAATTTTCTTTGCTTTTGCTTTTGATGATCGACATATAAATAAATTTTATTTCCGCCTGATAACAAATTCGGTGTGCTGCAGAGACGAAAATATTTGTCTCTCCAAATACAATAAATTTATCACACAAATTTTTTTTTTAAATCATCAAAATTCAAATCAATCAAAAATCAAATAAATATGTGAAAATTTTACCTAGAGAAAAATAAATAAAAAAAAAATATTTCATAAACTTTAAAATATATCAACTTTTTCCGACGGGCAAATAAATTCACGTGGCTTCCAGTATCTCTTAGTTATTCCTTATCGGGATAAAATAGGAATAGGAAATAAATAGAAATAACATAAATAAGCAAACACAAATATCTTTTATTATCAAAAGAAATAATATGAAAATTTTGAAATATTGGAATGTTTGTTGATATATTTTTGTACTCAAAAAAAATTAAATTCTGAATATTATAAAAAGAAACTTTTTAAATTTATTAAGCAATGTTAATAATTATCCTTTGACGTTAAAAAAACTTTATGATATTTGCAACGTGAATCAGAGAACTTTAATTAAATTAAAAAAAAAAACTTTTATAAAATTTATGGTATTTTAAAATAGCGATAATTTTGATCTTCTGATGGTATAGAGTGTTTTATTTAAAACATACAAAAAATTCTGTCACAAAAAATTATTGACTGACCTTTTAATTCACACACGACGATGTCTCCTTTCGACCAAAACAGCTCCCTCTTGTTGATTATGTTAGGCTACCAATTAAAGCCTTCTCCGTTCTAAGTATCTAACTATCAGCATACCAGCAACTCTTTCTCCAAAACATGAGCAGGCCCCTTTTACCAGTACTCGTTCAACAAACTCCAAAATTCTCTCCTTCCTTTCATATACTAACAATCTCCTGGGACCCAAGTGTTTTTTTTTTTACTTGGTGTCGCAAATATTTTTAATAGTTATAGTTCTTGTGACTTACTCACTTGGACTTTATAGAATCAAGGAGGTATTCGACTTCTCAACTTTAACCTATCTCTTGTTCCACCTTTCAGCCACACACTTCTAACCATTAACACCACTGGTACTTGCTTCTTAATTGACTACACAAAACTTCACTTGCTTCTTTCGGATGACCATCACATAACAACTTTTTTCACTCCAAACTTTCAAACATTCACTCTCTTTCATCCCCATTCCAAACTCGCTAAACAATTAGAAAATTCCTATTTCCCTCTTCTTATTTTACATCAGAAAAACTCAAGCATCGCTTCTAAATAACTTTCCTTGAAAATGATAACGGTTTTATCTTATACTTTCTAAATACAATAACTACCTGGTAGCTTTGGCCTTTCCAGCGAAACAAAACCAAAGGCTTTTAAAATATAACATCTACAAATAGCGGGAAACAATTGTCTATTCACATTTAAGTAATTACTAATTTTTTCAGTCCTTCAGAGTAAAACTCATTATGAATAAACCCACTACTTAAAACTAACTTATAACAAATATTTACAAATTGATGTATAGGACCTTGCAAATTTTGTTGTTTTTAAAAGCCAGACGACAAACTCCAATATTATCGGCCTGGTCTCTTGTGATGTCATTGCTTACACTATAAGATTTCGTTTACCATTTATGAAAAATTCAACGTATCCAAGTGTATAATTAGAGTGTCCATTATATCTGTAGTAAATAAACATATTGAGAAGCAAATTTTAATTTTTATGTCATTTCTATTTCACATGTGTATAACCAATTGCGAAAATAATATGAGATCTCTTATTTAATTTTTGAATAGAAAATTTATAACTATTCCTAATTAAAATTGAAAGATATATCAAAAAAGGACAATGTTTACATGAGAAAAAAAATTTATACTAAAGAAATACTTTAACTGAAAAAAATTAATTTAACTGACACTTGCTTGATAACTTCCCTTAAATCTCGTTTGTCTTTTGGATCTGCTGTTATCAAAACTGTTGTAGGTGTTTGTTTCTCTTCACACTGTTATTTTTTCTGGTTCTTGATTTACGTTGACCTCCTACGCAGGTTTCAATCTATCGATGGAAATTGTTACTTCTTTTCCGTTTACTCGGATGACAAATGATTTGTCTGCTTGTTTAACTACTGGAAAAGGTCCGTGATATGGGTTATCTAAACCGTTTTTGATTGTGTCACGGTAGACAAACACGTGAGTGGTGGTTTTCATCTCTTTGAAAATAAAAATGCTTTTGGACCCATGTTGCGAGGGTTGCTTATAACAGAGATTTTCGAAATGGTTTCGAAGTGTCTTTAAACAAATGTGAGCAATGTCGTCGGTGTTTCTTTGCGACGAAAACAATAATTGACCGGGCAAACACAACTGTTCTCCATAAACGAGTTCGGCGGCTGAAGTAACTAAATCTTCGCTCCACGCTGTTTTTATGCCCGTAACACTGAAGGTAGACTTTCGGCCCATCGCATATTTTTATGGCATCAAATTGCTGCTTTTAATTGTCGATGAAATCTTTCCACCATGCCATTTGCTTGAAGGTGATAGGCGGTTGTTCTTAAATGGATAGTTCCAGTTAATTTGCAGATTGATTTAAAGAGATGTGATTCGAATTATCGACCTTGATCCGTTGTGATACGCTTGAGAGTGCCAAAACGAGCTATCAAACCAGAAAAACATATTCCAGCTCATGTATCTGCTTCTTTATTGGACATTGGGAAAGCTTCCGGCCAACGCGTGAAACGGTCGACACATGTTAAACTGTATCTGTTTCCTTCGAAAATCGGCGTCACTATAATGTCTATGTAAACATATTCGAATCGGCTGGAAGCTGGTAGGAAACTTTCAGTAAGTGAAACAATGTGACGCGATATTTTTTATTTTTGGTATTGTAGACACGCTCGACTCTGTCTTCTCACGTCTGATTTGATTAAAGGCCAAAAATATCGCTGTGTGATCATTTTCATAGAACTGTTAATTACAGGATGTGCTAGATTAAGCTTGGTGCTAAAAATTGCCATTCAGAGTGGTTTCAGTACAAATGGTTTGGCTGTAGATGTTGCCACGTCACAGCACAAAGTAACGTTTTGTTCCGGAAACCACATTTTCTTTAATTGCAACGATGTTTTCTCTCTTAAGTACATTTTTAGTTCTGGATCTGTTTTTTGTGCGAGAGCTAAGTCCATTATTTTGATATCTTACTTGATGCTATCGACTCGAAATAGTGCGTCTGCTACAATATTTGTTAATGCAGAGATGTGCTGAATGTTAATGCAAAACTGTCCTATAAAATCTAAATATCGAAATTGTCTAGGACTGCATTTGTCCAGCTTCTGTGCAAATGCGAAGATGATTGTTTTGTTATCAGTTTATATGGTTAAGTCTTTGCCTCTGCTCATATATCTAAAATGTTTTGTAGCTAAATATATAGCCAATAATTCTCTCTCGTACGCACTATATTTCTTTTCACTAGGTAAGAATTTTTTGAAAAAGAAGGCTAAAAGTTTCATACCTGTATCCGTTTTTTGTTGTAATACAGCTCCAGCACAAAAATCGGAAGCATCACAAGTGATGGAGATATTAACATCGTTTATAGGGTGGCTCAGTAAAGTAGCGTTAGCTAAATTACTTTTGCAGTCCTCAAATGCTTGGATCCGCTGTGGTGTCCATTCAATTGGTGCTTTTACTTTTAAATTTTCTTTTAAGGCATCATCTAGTGGTGCTTGAAGCTCAGATGCATTGTATATGAACCTTCGCTAGAAGTTCAAGACACCTAGAAATCTACGCAGGTCTTTTACTGTTTTAGGATGGGTGAAATTTTGTACAGCTGCTACTTTTTTTTGGAGAGGTTTGAGTCCTGCTGCTGATACTCTATATCCCAAAAATGTAGTCTCGTTTTTGCCGAACTGACACTTAGCTGGAATAATCACAACGTCAAATTGCTTAAGTCTTTTGAAAATTTCTTCTAAATGTGATATATGCTGCTCTTCCGATTCGGATGCAATGAGAATGTCATCGATGTACGCGGAGGCGAAATCAAGACCACGTAAAATTTCATCTATGAAACGCTGGAAGGTCTGTCCTGCGTTTCTTAAACCAAAAGGCATATATAAATATTCGTACAGTCCAAATAGTGTGATAACGGAAGTTTTTGGTATATCTTCGGTAGCTACTGGTATCTGGTTGTATGCTCTAACTAAATCTATTGTAGAGAAAATGATCTTACTAGCTAGCGACTGACCGAAGTCTTCTATGGGTGGAATGCAATTTGCAATTGCAATTTGTCAGGTGTTAATCTTCGATGCTTAGAGAAAACGGGTGGACCTGGTGTTGTATCGATGTGGTGCTTGATTTGATGTTGAATGTCTTTCAGAATACCGGCGGGTGGCGTGATTTCCGGAAGCTAAGCTAACAGCATATGGTAACGCGACACTTCCGCGATTGTCTTTACGCTGCTATCGAAACAATCTCTAACGAGTCCCTTCGTTCAAATCGTTGTAGTATTGTCTATTAAGCACTGGTTAGCAATGTCTACTAAGAGAGCGAAATGTGATAAAAAATCAGCTCCTATAATAGGCTTTAAAATGTCCGCCAGTACGGAACGCTACGTAAGATCACACTTTAATCCTATATTTAATGTCAAGTTAACATAACCGTATGTTGCAATCAGAGTGTCATTGGCCGCGTATAGTTCATATGTAGTCTTTTCGCGTGCGCCCTCTACATATTTTCTGGGAAACACGCACAAATCTGCTTTTAGTTTCGAAGTCTGTTACGAAAAGGCGACGAGACTTTGTGCTTGGATCGGATGCCGCACTTACCGATTGCCCGTGGTGTTTTCCTGGTGCTCGCACGGAGGTGTGTACTTTTAAGCGCTATCAGCAAAACGGTAGTGATACCAACACATGTCACTATTATGTTCCCTGCTGTGGCTTCTGTTTCTTTTTTTCTCTGCGGTTACGACGGTATATATTAGTTTGTGGTTGAGCAGATGCGATGTTAACTAGCTGAATTTTCATTTTAGCTAATTCGGCTGGCAATTTTCCGATGGTGCTTTTAAGAGCAGTGGCCGTTTCCGAAATTTGTGTTCTATGAGCTACGGCTTCGAAAACTGTATCTGCTAGCTCGGCAACTGTGTCTAAATCAGCGTTTGATTGGATAGCTAAAATATCCTGTGTAGCGGATGGCAGTCTACGTAACCACAGAGATCTTATAATATTATCTGCTACAATTGTGCCTGCTAAAGACTGTAAATTAATGTCGTAAGAATTGAAAAGGTCTTCGATCGCCCAATTCTTCATGCTCGAGTAGTCTTTTCATTTTTTGTTGTTGTGATGCACTAAATCTCTTCATTAATTCTGTTTTTAACTTTACATACCTGTCTGTAGCTGGTGGTGATACAATGATGTCTCTCACTTAGGATATGTATGCCCTTTCTAGATTAGCAACTATATAATTGAATTTTGTTGCGTCACTTGTAAAGTTTGCTAGTGCAAATTGGTTTTCTACTTGCAGGAACCATATTTCGGGATCGCTGGCCCAGAACGGTGGGAATTTCACTGCTTTGCGATCCACTCCTGTAGCACTATTATTGGCACTATCTGGCATTTTCACTGCTTCAGATTCACTGTTTTAACCGGCAAAAGTATATTATCGATACTATTCTTTTTATACGTTCACGGGCTCTCCAATGTTCCATGGTTGTGTGGATGGAGTGATAAACTTATTTTTCACGTAAATAAAATAAAAATAATAATAAAATCGAATAAAACGTAGAAAAAACTGTTAATAATATTTATTATTGTAAAACGTTATTAATTCTCAAAGAGAAGGTATTTTTGTATGTATCGCGGACCGATGCAAATTGTGTCTTATTGATTACTAAACTAGATCTTTGTTTTTAAAAGCCAGACGATAAACTCCAACCTTATCGGTAAATATTGCGGTATTCTCTATTTGGCATAATTCTTTTCGGTTATTGAGAGTAAGTTCTTGAGCATACACCAGTGTCTTAATACGTCTTTAGAAATAAAAATCTAAGGGATTAAAATCAGTACTCCGAACAGGCCATAGAAACGCACTTCCTCGCCTTATCCATCTATAAGGAAACTGATTATTCAAATAATTTCGCACTACCAAGAGAAAATGTGGTTGGGAGCCATCTTGCAAAAACCACATCTCTTCTTTGGTTTGATGGTAACAATTCCAGTTCAATTCTAACAAATTACAAATACGAATTTTTGCAGGTAAACCAAACGGATCTATTAAATTATGTCTGAAAATTCCACACCAAACATTTATTCTTAGTTCATGTTGAAAGTGTGCTTCTCTGACAGCATGTGGATTTTTGTTATTCTAAATGTGACAATTTTTCCAGTTATAAATGCCTCTACGTGTGAAAGTGGCTATATCACTAAAAATAATATTGCTACGAAATTGTTATTTGTATTTTTCTCCTATCCATAACAAATTGTGCAAAACTGAAGCATGGCTTAGTTCAGTTAAGTCTAACATCCTACTGAGGTTCATTAGCAATTCTTACTAATACATCATCCAAAAGATATACCGTAATTAGTTTTGGACGTCCTAGTTCTCGCTTTGAAAGAATCGCCAGTTTCCGCTAACTGATCGTAATTTCTTTTAAAAATCTTGTAATCGGGTTATCGTCTGTTGGATATAATTGTAGATATTTTTGAGCAGCAGCACGCCCTGTATAATTTGCTTGTGCGTAAATTCAAACCATATCCAGTATGTCAGCATTTGAAAAATTATCATAACGTGGCATTTTCACAAAAAATTCTACAATAACACTAAATAATCTTACGTTTTTCAATTACAATTATCGGTCTGACAGTTGCAACACAAATAAATGACATCAGCTTAATGAATTTTAAATGAGCCCTACAACTTGTCAAGTTGATAATGTCCGAAAGAGTAATTTCATAATATTCCAAGAGTTGAAAAAATATAATAACTATTAATGTACAAAAAGGGTGTACATATGTGAAATTATGAATATAATTTCAGTTAATGAGGACTGCATTACATAGGGCTGGTTCAAATAAATTATGATATGTGGTAAAGAGCTATACAGACAATAGCAAATTAAGTTTATACAAAGTCTTACCAATATTTTTGCTCCACACTCTCGCGGTATTGACAGGCTACACTCGCGGTTGTATTTCATACGCGGAATCTGTCCGGGTTTCGGTTTCTGAACACGTGTTTTGCGGTACTAACACTGAGATCACGAGATAGAGCAAATTTTTTTCGTCTGTACACGATTTAAAATAGTATTGGTGGTATTTTTCGCGTAACTAAAAGCAAGAGAAAGATAATTAGTTAGCGGCAGTCAACTGTAGAGATAACACTCCTGGCACCAAACGACAATCAACAGGGGAGAGAGAGCGTCCGTTCTCATCGATAGACAACAGACAAGAGGTCATCTTTCTTGTTTGCTATCTTACAACTGTCTGTATTTCTAATGGAGTGGGGTTAAAATGTGTGTAGGAAGGGTTGAGGAATGAGAAATAATTATAAAATTGTGGTAGAATGGTAGCTAGTAATACAGCGAAAAAATGACATGATTTTTCGCCTGCGAAAAAATTTAATAATCAAGATTCATTAAAATCTTAATAGTTATTATTACGGTTAGAATTTATAAAATTTATAGCAACTTGGTTAAATTATTGAAGAAACTCATGTGAAATAAGCAAAAAAATAAGACAAGATATGTATTTTAAACCTTGCCTTTAAAAGCAAATAACTTGAAAACTACTTAATCTATCGCATTGAGACAAAAGGATGATATATACTTAAACAGTAAAAAAGAATAAAAAAAAAACAAAAAAATTCTATATTTCGGCAAGGAGGAATATTTTATTTCAGTGTTTTAAGTTAAATCTTCATATTTGTTTCTACAGTTTCTCCAGTTACTGTATGGACAATATATATATATATATATATATATATATATATATATATATATATATATATATATATATATATATATATATATATATTATATATATACCGGGTGGTTCAATAAGCCGATCTCTCGGCTATATATCAGAAACTATTTATGTTATAACTTTAGGAGAAATAATTTATTTACAACCGCTAGGGGGAGTAACCTGTGAAGAAAAATTTAAAAACCAGTTTTTTGTGAAATATGCCCAATTATACTAAGTGTTAAACAAGTAAACTAAAAAGAGGCCTAAATTCCACACAAAGTTGATCAAGTACTTTTTTTTATTTTTTCAAATAAAGGGTGGGGGCGAGTAGGAAAGTATTTGTGGATAAATACCTATAACTTTGGTTTGGATCTACCGATTTTAACGAATATAGTGTCATTAGAAAGAGTGTGGATAATTTAATTTACATATACTATAAAACAATTGCATTTAGTTTTAATTGTTATGGGTAGAGGGTACTTTCGAATAGAAAAAATTAAAATTTGTTTTTCTTTAAAACGTTTAATGGAAACACCTATTTATTGTAAAGTATAATGGAACTGGATTAAATTCGTAACAAAATGGCGCAAACCTCATGTTGATAGCTTTTGTCGAACTCGAGATATGAATAAAAACGCATAAACATAAGTAAGTATAGTATTGACTCACCCTTTATTATAACTTAAAATTAAATATGTGAAAGATCATACAAATATCTCGATCATTAAAATTTAATGTCTAATTAAATGTTTAAATTGTTTTCCAACGTTGTCCACACAAAGATGTAATTTTTCTCGCGTAGACATAACAGCTGCTTTAATCTCAGTTGTTGATATACTATTTATTGCGTTTATAATGCGCTGTTTCATGTCGTCTCGCGTGGTTGCTCGAGTTTGGTACACTATGTCCTTTAACCTTCCCCACAGATAAAAGTCCAGACATGTTAAGTCTGGAGATCTAGCTGGCCATGAAAATAAACCTTTCCCTTTCAATCCATTTATTTGGATAGGTAACTTGCATACAAATAATCTCGAACTCGTCTGGAAAAGTGCGCAGGACACCCGTCATGTTGTAATATCATATCTCTTCTTGTTTGTAAGGAAATATCTTCCAATAAAACAGGCAACTGATTTTCCAGAAAATCCAAATATGTTTCGCCATTTCAAATTATATCAAATAAATATGGACCTACGATCTTTCCATCAACTATACCACACCAAACATTAAGACTCCATCTACCTTGAACCTACACCTCATGTATCCAGTGCGGATTTTCTTCAGCCCAATAATGCATATTATGCAGATTAACACCACCCGCACTATTAAACGTAGCCTCGTCTGTCCACAAAATCTTTGACATGATATGCGGTTGTTCTTATAGCAGACCTAACATCCAATTGCAGTAATCCAGCCTTGCATCAAAATCTCTCTCATGTAAAGCTTGGTGAAGCACTACATGCAAAGGATGCAGTCTAAAAAATACAACAACAAATATGGGTGAAAAAGAAACCACTATATTTACTAAAACTCAAAAAATCTTGAAAAATCCACAATTGTTTCACAAGATAAAAAGCGCACAAGATATAAACATATAAAAAGGATAAAAGCGCCGTGTTGCCTTTTTATCGGAATATTAAAATAACAGTTGAATCTAAAGTTTAAAGGGAATTCCAAGTTTCTGACCTAAACGTTCACTTTATAATATGAAAAACCAACCTGTGATGTTTTAAAATCCTTAGAACAGTAGTTTTGGGTATGTTTAATTCTATAGAGATTTACCGACTACTTATATGTGGATTCTGTTGAATTAAAGCAAGAACATTGATTGAATTATCTTCGGTCATAACTCTACTACGTCGTTTAAAACAAGGACGATGAAAACTATCAGTTTCTCTTAATCTTCTTGCCTTTCTTTCAAATACTTCTTTGTCATAATGTCTCCTGTCAGGATATCTTACAGAATATATACGTAAGATAATAGCGGCATTTTGGTGACATTCGAAATAAACTCCAATCATATCATACAATTCTGCATTTGATATACTCATCACGAATTAGTAGTACTGATAATTGATTACTAATATTACCAATATTAATATCTATTAAAAAAAGTGCAATTTTCAATTCGAATATAATATAACACTTCTTAACAATGTGTTGACTGCTGTCAATAAATAAACAATATGAACTCCCCGTCAAATTCATTGTCGTAGCCTACTTAGTTTCGAAAAAACTATTTTTAATCATTTGAAATAGCAATGGTCAAAATAGGTATCAACATTAATATTCTTCTGCTATAAAAAAATTTGAAAGTGCCTACTGACTTATTTTTTAATTTAAGTAATTTATAATACAGGTTGAGTCAATAATATACTTACTTATGTTTATGCGTTTTTATTCATATCTCGAGTTCGACAAAAGCTATTAACATACGGTTTGCATCATTTTGTTAAGAATTTAATCCAGTTCAATTATAATTTGCAATGAATAGGTGGTTCCATTAAACATTTTAAAGAAAAACAAATTTTAATTTTTTCTATTCGAATATACCCTCTACCCATGACAATTGAAACTAAATGCAATTGTTTTATAGTAGATTTAAATTAAATTATCCACATTCTTTCTAATGACACTAATTTCGATAAAATCGGTTAATCAAAACCAAAGTTATAGGTATTTATCCACAAATACTTTCCCACTCTCCCCCACCCTTTATTTGAAAAATTAAAAAAAAGTACTTAAACAACTTTGTGCGGAATTTAGGCTTCTTTCTAGTTTACTTATTTAACACTTGGTATAATTGGGCATATTTCACAAAAAACTGGTTTTCAAATTTTTCGTCATAGGTTACGCCCCCTAGCGGTTAACCCAGAAATTTGAAAGTTATTTCCAGCGATTTTTCTTGGCCACTTTTACTAAGGAATATTTTCTCCTAAAGTTATAACATGAATAGTTTCTGATATATAGCCGAGAGATCGGCTTATTGGACCACCCGGTATATATATATATATATATATATATATATATATATATATATATATATATATATATATATATATATATATATATATATATATATATATATATATATATATATATATATAATGTGATAATATTTTTTATCAGCAAACTTTTGTAATAAAGGCAATAAGTAATAAGAATAACACCTCACAAGTATGTCTAACATGAAAACAAAAAGAAGAACTTAATGTTTTGACAGTGGCGTAACAAAATGAGAATATTAGAATATAAATATGTTAATTTTATATTATAAGAAATAGAAATACTATTAAAGAAAAACAAAACAATAGTTTTTTTTACATCTCCCCCCCACCCTTGGAGAAAAAATAAAACAAAAATTGATCGTTCACTAAATATTGTTTTTCAATACTGGAGTAAGTTTAGTGATATGAAAGAAGTTTGATTCTGTTTTCCTATGCCCAGTATCAATTTCATAAATTGAATTGGAAATCTTTAATATTTTGTATGGTCCAATCCTTAATTCGTCTAAGTTCTTTCTATTTAGGCGGTTATTGTTCTCCACATATACTAAATCCCCAATGTTCAAATCAATTTTCTTCCTATGTAGATCGTACTGCTTTTTATTATAATCATGTGATTTTTTTGTATTTTTTAAGGCAATTGTTCTATCTAGTTCGAGATTAGCATGTGTGACTTTAGATATTAGTTTATGTGGCAGGATGCTTATATTTTCTCCTTATATTAAATATTTTGGTGCAAATTTTGTGATGGTATATTCAGTTTTATTATATTTCTCTACACATTTTTGAGCAATTGTTGTCCATGCTGTTTTCCTGCCACCTTCGTTTATGTTGCATCTAATTTTATTAACCAATGTTTGGTTTAATCTTTCATTGATACCGTTTGAAAATGGTGCATCAACAGTAGTAAATATCATTTTGATGTTACTTATCTGTAGGAAATCTTTGAATTCTTTTGAGTTGATGCCAGGATATTGATCAGACAAGGCATATCTTGAGAAGATAATCTAGTCTACTAAGTGATAAAGATATTTTTTTGTTGAATGAGATCCTCCACAACCACCAATGGTGTCAATGGAGAAAATTTCAAATGGATATGTAGCTGGTAGTAATTGTGACATTAACCCATAGCTAGGTTTGCTTCTTGATTTATTTTTAATGCAGATATCACAGTTATCACATATTTTCTTAATGTTACTAGTCATATTGTTGGCTGCATAAAATGGTGATATTTTATTTAACATCTGGTTTGTTCCTAAGTGACAGTAAGTATTGTATACATTTTTATCACTATTTTACTTAAAGCTTCAGATAAAATAATTTTGTCTTTTCTGTTTGACTTTTTATAATATATATCATTCTTGAACCTGTATTTAGTTTTATTATTTTGCAGATCAATATTTGAGAGTTGGTCAATTTTTATATCTTCCAGATTGATCAGATTGACTACTTTTAATACTTCATCTGTATTTTCTTGGGATAAAATATTCTCTGAGTAAGAACTCAACAATTCGTTTTAATGTTAGTCAGTACAAACGGTCAAAAGCACAAACACAGGGTTCAAATGGTGTGGATAACATGACTGGAGGCAGTGATGTGTATTTGTCAGCCGTAGCCCACTACCCCTACTCTTCATTTACCCTTTTCAGATTCGATACGTTGATCGAATATTGCCGCGCGTCAGAGACAAGAAATAACCGTTTAAGAAATGCGTACTTTTTTTACCTGCCTGTTTAAATTTTTACAAGAAACAAAAACGAGCCTTTCTATTGTGTTAGCCTTAAAAAAAATATTATACTATTGAAACACGCATTGTTTAATAATAATTTTTAAATTAATCCAATGCTATCTACCGTGAACTATCTTGTGACATATCTGGTTCTTTCACTGGATGCATGGACAAAGCTGGTTTTATCCAGGTACCCCAAAACTTTGAAGTGTTATTTATTACTCATGACGAGACTACTTTGTGCCCTGTACGATAGCTCTAAAATATGCTTCTTCGCGTGTTCTTTAACATAGAATAGAAATCTGAAATTTGAAAAAAAATGACGTCTGGTTTTTTCCCTGTTGTCTTCATATATATATATATATATATATATATATATATATATATATATATATATATATATATATATATATGTACATCGGTTTAGAACGTCTTTCGACGTTGTCCGATACCTAAACACCATCTCTTCCTATACAACCCTACAACTTCATAAATCATAAAATTGGACTTAATATTTAACACAAATTAAACCGCTTAAAACTGTCCACTAGCCACAAACCACAGAGCCAGGTGTCCTGACATTTAGGGTTTGCAACTTTTTGCCTTCAATAATTATTTTACCCCTTTTGAATACAAACTCTACAAAACTGACATTTAGAAGTCTAAATTAACTAATTTAATTAAATCTTACACCAAGACCTTATTAACTTCGAAATTATGATGGAACAGTATGCAAAACTTTTCCGAGACACTAGTGATTAAGCTTCCGAAATTATTATATAATTTATTTATTATTTATCTAAAAATCCAATTATGTGTAATCAACGGCAATACTTTAGAACAAGTATAAAACTACAACTATTTTGGCACAATAATTAGTCACACAAACGATTACTCCAAACAAGTCACAATTCCAATCGAAACAACATGAAAAACCATCAAGAAAGTAAAAAGTACTTTGTAGAATAGAGGATTTAAGTAGACCTTAAAATTCGATTCACGAGAAACAGATTCATTCCATCGTTTCCTAAAAAATTTAAAAATATTGCATATTGATTAATTAATTAATTAATTAACTAATAATTAATTATTATTATCGGTATTAATCTTAGCTCTAGGTTGTATTGTACTAACACCGCGGAAACCTTTCGTAACATATGTATATATATATATATATGTATATATATATATATATATATATATATATATATATATATATATATATATATATATTGTTATGATATGTAAAATCGAGAAAAATATTGGTTTGTTTAAAATATTTCAAAGTTTAAAAACAATAAAATAATTCAGATAAGTAGGATAATATCCAACAAACATTTCGGAGAAGGAAAGTTATTAAATTCTTGGATTACCTGTACTAAACAAAATGTAAGCTTTGCATAAATTATTTCTTTGTTATACTTGAGTGACCCGCATAATTTTAAGTGAAATCCCAAAGACAATTGAAATACATTAATGCAGTGATTAAAGACAATAGAAGGGATTATAGAAAGAGGTTTTTGTTAGTTTTTAAGAATTATAGAAAAATATTATTTGTAAATAAGTTTTAGGAAATTTATAATTATAGGTAAGAATTTGTTTGTTATCGAAATGAAAAAATGGGGGAATTGTGACGAGTTTTGATTGGCGGAGATTGAAAAAGGTGGGATAAGTATGTAGGAAAAAGTTTAGCGAGATGGAGCAGAGAGAAGAGAGGAGCAGTTGGTTTTCGAAATCTGTAAGAGGAACAGTGATTGTTCTCTGGCGGTTCCTGAAATGTAGCAAGCAGTAGTGTTGAATGTTAGTGAGTTTTTGTGGAGTTAGTGTATCTGACAGAAGCTGAAGCAGCAAAATATTGTAAGTCATATTTCTCTACTTATATTCCAAGAGTCACTGTTCAGGCCAACGAGAGATTCAGTTTATCGTAAAGAGAAGATATTCCAAGAGTCATTTTTCACTCGGGCCAACGAGAGATTCAGTTTATCGAGAGGAGAAAGGCTATCATAATTTGAATGATTTGTGCTTTTGAAGGAGATCATTAAGGACGATATACTTGCAACAATCTGTGTAAGATTGCTGATTACATAGGGAGCGGTTGAGAGGAGATAATATAGTCTACAAGGAACAAGGATTTGGACCACTCATCATCAGAGAGAGATATTTTGTTTCTGCAGTTTTTTTCTTTTATTGATAACACAATTTTTACACGTAATTTAGAAAGGATATAAATATTTTGATTAGGAGAGTTAGAATAGTTTGGGATTTTGAGATTTCAATTAATATTGTTTGTACCATTAATTTTGATTGTTCACGTACGGAGAACAAAATTTTGAGAATCCTTATATGAGATTTGTTTATTGAAAACTTTTGAGTGTGAATTATTTCATTATTTTATTTCAATATATAGTGTTAGATCATATGTGTTTTTTATTATTCCGGTATTCTCTGGACCTTACCTTTCACATGTAATAGCATAGATATTGAAGCACGAATTTAACCCTGAGATAAAAGAAAAAAAATTGTGATAGAGTAATAATCATATCATTTAAATAATTTTAATTAATCAAAAAAATTAATTAGCTAATTATTGCTTGGCGCACCAAGACTTTAAATATCACAATAACTGGCTTCCAAAACGTGGGGCTTGAAAATATCGCAGCTTTACATTTGAAGAAAGGGAAAGAGATCTGGAATAAGTACAGGTGATCCAGAGATAGAAACATATAACATTGAGGGAATTTGAATTTGAAAGTATTTTGACAATTTTTCCAGGGAATATAAATTTGATTTATTGATTGATCGTAGTTAGTGGATATTTACTGCTATTGAATTATTTGATTTTATTTTCTTTACCAATCGTACATTTGATATTTATTTTGAATTATTTGAATTTTACTGATTGCATATTTGATATTTGTCGTGAAAATTTAATACATTTGGGGAGAAATATTGTCGTGTTCTGAAACATATAGAGTGTTGTAAAATTTCACATTTGGCGGGGACAAAAACAGTAACGAAAAGAAACAACATGTCGACCACAAGGAGTCAAAGCAAAATGCAAGAAAGGAAGGAGGATAACAGAGAAGAGGAAACAATTGTTGAAGAAGGATCGGATAATGAAGGAAATGTTACAATAGTTGAAGAGAAAAAAGAATTATCAGGAATAGAGAAAATATTACAACTAATGCAATTACAGACACAACAAATACAAGAGAATCAAAGGGAAACAAAACAAACAATGAATGAAACATCACTAAAAATGGATAGAAATCAACAAGAAACAAAACAAACAATGGCAGAAACAAAACAAACAATGGAAGAAAACCAACGGGAAACAAGGCAAGCAATAGAACTAAATAACAGAAATATAGAGCAGCGTCTGGAAAACTATGAACAGGAAATTAAAGGATGTGTTGAGGGGATAAAGAAAGAACTGATACAACAGATAGAAGAAATAACCCTAAAGAATGCAAAACAAGAGACAGAGATTAAAGATATCCAAAATACAATGAAGGAGATACAAAATTGCCAGAGAAAGGAACTAGAGATGCAGAGAGAAGAAATAGAAACTAAAATGAAGGATATTAAGACTGTCCAGAAAAAGGAATTAGAAAAATTAGAAACAAAATTTGAAAACGTTTTACAAGAAGACATGCGAGAAATAGAAAGCAAAAT
The DNA here is from genome assembly GCF_040954645.1 of Diabrotica undecimpunctata. NCBI lineage: Eukaryota > Metazoa > Arthropoda > Insecta > Coleoptera > Chrysomelidae > Diabrotica > Diabrotica undecimpunctata. The sequence goes on along the minus strand of NC_092804.1, from coordinate 98,387,894 downwards.
GGAGGAAATCAAAAAGGAACAAAATTCAGGGGAAAGAAGGGAAATGGTCATCCATGGAACAAGCGAGGCGAAAATACAATTTGGCGGGGATATTCGGAAAAGACACCTAGTACCGTTTGTTAAAAATTTGAAAACCAAATTACAACATATTAGATATTTTGACGATTGCAAAGAAACAATTAGAAACCATTTGAAAGAAGGAGCAGCGTTATGGTATGAAAGCAAGGGAGATGAGTTTGAAAATTGGACAGATTTTGAAAATAAATTTCTCAACTATTTCTGGGGGAAAAATAAACAGAGAGAAATCAACCAAGAGCTACAGAATGGAAAATATCACGAAAAAATGGGAATATCTGAAGAAAGATATGCTTTGCAGATATATAACAATTCAAAATATCTAGAATACAAATATTCTACCGAACAGCTGGTAGAAATGATCAGCAGATATTTTGAGGAAACGTTGGAAGATCACGTGATTTTGAGAAACTATCAAGATATTGATAGTTTGTGCCAATTCCTTCAATTAAAAGAAGCGAAAAGAAAAGAAATGAGAAATAGAAGACAACATGACCAATATAATGGAGCGGAAAGAAGGTATTCATCAAATTATGACCAGAGAAACCGACATCCCAGATCAACAAACGAATATAGGCCGAGAAATTACAATAATTACAATAGACAACAAAATTACGATAACAGGAATGACACACAACAGAGAACATATGAAAATCACAACAGGAATAGAGATGCACAAAATCCTCCGAATAGGAATACTAACGAACAAAGGGACGATAGAAAGAACCAGAGCTTCCAACAACAAAATAGAAGGGAGATCAATCATGTAGCAATAGGAAACGACAGACAAATTTCTAATTCTAATCTAATATTTTTAGATGCATTTATAAAACATAAAGCGATTAAAATTGTGATTGATTCTGGATCGGAGATATCACTAATCAATAAAAAACTAGTAAAAGAATTAAATTTGGACAGATTTGTGTATAAGATTCCTAGGGTTGATTTAGTGGGTGCAAACAATAAAAATTTGACGACAGTAAACGAAGGCTTGGGAGTACAGATAAGAGTGGAAAACAAATTCCATATTATGAAATGTGTGGTGATTGAAGATTTAAATCATGATATGATAGCGGGAATTGATGAATTGAGAAAAAAAGATATCACCATAAATTTTTCGGAAAATAAACTGGAAATCAGAGCAGAACCAGACAACACAGGAGAAGAAAAGCAAACAGATAGGAAAACAAATTCTGGAAGGATCAATGCACAGGAAAAACGCAAAGAAATTGATATGACTCTAGAGGATAAACCGAAAGTACAAGAACAAGATCTAACAGAAAAGAAAAAGAGAAGGAAGAAAAAGAAGAAGAGTTCAAAAAGAAAGCAGGAAAATAAGATGGAGACCAGAGAAAAACAGGAAATAGAAGGTACAGAAGAATTGTTGGCAACCGACGATAAAACAGAATGGAAGCAGGAAGAAAAAGAAGGTATCATCAGAGAAATGAAAGGAATAGAAACATGGTGCTCGGAATACCAAAGGGAATTAGAGGATAAAAAGAAAACAGAAGAAAAAATGGCACTGATGGACGAGAATCCAGAATTTTGTGAAGAAGTATTATGGACAGTGAACACATGTGAACAAAAGGTGGATGAAAGAAAAATAAATTGTGGAAAAAACATGGAGAAGGAAATAGAGAAGATTTTAGGAAACCATGGAGATTTTGTTAATAAAGTAAATCAAGTGGTTAAAAATTATGAACTTTCTTTTAAGGGAAAATACT
>NC_092804.1:97079820-97103495 GCF_040954645.1 Diabrotica undecimpunctata | reverse complement strand
ACGCGCTATCTCAGAGTCTCCGCCAATCAAAACTCGTCACAATTCCCCCATTTTTTCATTTCGATAACAAACAAATTTTTACCTATAATTATAAATTTCCTAAAACTTATTTACAAATAATATTTTTCTATAATTCTTAAAAACTAACAAAAACCTCTTTCTATAATCCCTTCTATTGTCTTTGGGATTTCACTTAAAATTATGCAGGTCACTCAAGTATAACAAAGAAATAATTTATGCAAAGCTTTACATTTTGTTTAGTACAGGTAATTCAAGACTTTAATAACTTTCCTTCTCCGAAATGTTTGTTGGATATTATCCTACTTATCTGAATTATTTTAATGTTTTTTGAACTTTGAAATATTTTAAACAAACCAATATTTTTCTCGATTTTACATATCATAACAAATCCCCGCCATTTGATCTGCCGAAAACTCTTTGTTAAATTTTAAAAATGACAAAAGTTTTCTAGGATCAAATTATTTCACTATGTTATTAAAATCTACTTATGATACTGACAAATGTCGTGAATGTTAAAATACCCCGTATATTGCCTGTCTTTATACGGGATTGGATATATTTTCGTTTTAAATTTTTCCAAGTATTTTCCCTTAAAAGAAAGTTCATAATTTTTAACCACTTGATTTACTTTATTAACAAAATCTCCATGGTTTCCTAAAATCTTCTCTATTTCCTTCTCCATGTTTTTTCCACAATTTATTTTTCTTTCATCCACCTTTTGTTCACATGTGTTCACTGTCCATAATACTTCTTCGCAAAATTCTGGATTCTCGTCCATCAGTGCCATTTTTTCTTCTGTTTTCTTTTTATCCTCTAATTCCCTTTGGTATTCCGAGCACCATGTTTCTATTCCTTTCATTTCTCTGATGATACCTTCTTTTTCTTCCTGCTTCCATTCTGTTTTATCGTCGGTTGCCAACAATTCTTCTGTACCTTCTATTTCCTGTTTTTCTCTGGTCTCCATCTTATTTTCCTGCTTTCTTTTCGAACTCTTCTTCTTTTTCTTCCTTCTCTTTTTCTTTTCTGTTGGATCTTGTTCTTGTACTTTCGGTTTATCCTCTACAGTCATATCGATTTCTTTGCGTTTTTCCTGTGCATTGATCCTTCCAGAATTTGTTTTCCTATCTGTTTGCTTTTCTTCTCCTGTGTTGTCTGGTTCTGCTCTGATTTCCAGTTTATTTTCCGAAAAATTTATGGTGATATCTTTTTTCCTCAATTCATCAATTCCCGCTATCATATCATGATTTAAATCTTCAATCACCACACATTTCATAATATGGAATTTGTTTCCCACTCTTATCTGTACTCCCAAGCCTTCGTTTACTGTCGTCAAATTTTTATTGTTTGCACCCACTAAATCAACCCTAGGAATCTTATACACAAATCTGTCCAAATTTAATTCTTTTACTAGTTTTTTTTTGATTAGCGATATCTCCGATCCAGAATCAATCACAATTTTAATCGCTTTATGTTTTATAAATGCATCTAAAAATATTAGATTAGAATTAGAAATTTGTCTGTCGTTTCCTATTGCTACATGATTCATCTCCCTTCTATTTTGTTGTTGGAAGCTCTGGTTATTTCTATCGTCCCTTTGTTCGTTAGTATTCCTATTCGGAGGATTTTGTGCATCTCTATTCCTGTTGTGATTTTCATATGTTCTCTGTTGTGTGTCATTCCTGTTATCGTAATTTTGTTGTCTATTGTAATTATTGTAATTTCTCGGCCTATATTCGTTTGTTGATCTGGGATGTCGGTTTCTCTGGTCATAATTTGATGAATACCTTCTTTCCGCTCCATTATATTGGTCATGTTGTCTTCTATTTCTCATTTCTTTTCTTTTCGCTTCTTTTAATTGAAGGAATTGGCACAAACTATCAATATCTTGATAGTTTCTCAAAATCACGTGATCTTCCAACGTTTCCTCAAAATGTCTGCTGATCATTTCTACCAGCTGTTCAGTAGAATATTTGTATTCTAGATATTTTGAATTGTTATATAGCTGCAAAGCATATCTTTCTTCAGATATTCCCATTTTTTCGTGATATTTTCCATTCTGTAGCTCTTGGTTGATTTCTCTCTGTTTATTTTTCCCCCAGAAATAGTTGAGAAATTTATTTTCAAAATCTGTCCAATTTTCGAACTCATCTTCCTTGCTTTCATACCATAACGTTCTTTCAAATGGTTTCTAATTGTTTCTTTGCAATCGTCAAAATATCTTCTTCTTCTTCTTAAAGTGCCTATCCGTTCCGGACGTTGGCGATCATCACGGCTATCTTCACTTTGCTTATTGCAGCGCGGAACAGTTCAGTGGTAGTCGTGTTATACCACTTTCGCAAATTTTGAAGCCAGGAAATGCGTCTTCTTCCTGGTCCTCTCTTACCATTTACTTTCCCTTGGAGAATCAGCTGGAGAAGGCCGTAACGTTCTTGATTTCTCATTACATGACCTAGATATTCCAACTTTTTAGTTTTGACGGTCATGAGAATTTCACATTCTTTCCCCATTCTACGCAGGACCTCCACATTAGTAACTCTGTCAACCCAGGATATACGTAAGATGCGCCTATAACACCACATTTCGAAAGCTTCGAGCCGATTCATAGATGCAACAGTCAGTGTCCATGCTTCCATTCCGTAGAGCAGAACTGTGAATATGTAGCAGTTCAATAGACGGCATTTTGTTTTTAATGATATGTCTCGACTGTTGAAAATAGTTCTCATTCTAACGAATGCTGCTTTTGCTTTTATTATTCGCTGTTTAATTTCTGTTGAGTGGTCCCATAGGCTATTTAAATTGGTGCCTAGATATGTATATTGCTCGACTCTTTCGATATTCTGTTGGTTGATTGTAAGTTGAGCGTTTAGTATTGGTTTTTTACTAATTGTCATAAATTTGGTTTTCTTTATGTTAAGAGCTAGTCCGTATCTGTTGCTGACTTCTGTTATGCGATTTGTTAATATCTGTAAGTCATTCAGATTATCGGCAAAAACTATAGTGTCATCTGCATATCTAATGTTATTCAACCATTCACCGTTTATTAGTATTCCTTTCGCACAACCGTCTAAAGCTTCCTTAAATACCCATTCAGAATAAATATTGAACAACAAGGGAGACAAAATACAGCCCTGTCGTACTCCACGTTCTATTGCAATTTTATCAGTTAACTGGTCTTCTATTTTGATTTTGGCCGTTTGATTGTAGTAAATGTTTCTGATAATTCTAAGATCTTTGTTGTCAATTCCAATTTCTTGCATTAGAGTCATTAATTTGTCATGTTTTACTCTGTCAAATGCCTTCTGGTAATCTATAAAGCATACGTATATATCACAATTCACATCCCTGCATCTCTGAAATAGCACCTGTACAGCAAAAAGGGCCTCCCGTGTTCCCAGAGCATCACGAAATCCGAATTGTGTTCTTGTTAGTTGTTCCTCACATTTTGTATATATTCTTTTGTGGATGACCTTTAGAAATGTTTTAAGTAAATGGCTCATAAGGCTTATAATTCTATAGTCTTCGCACTTTCTCGCATTGGGTTTTTTTGGAAGATTTATAAAAGTTGACACTAACCACTCTTGGGGAACCACGCCCGTATCATATATACTGTTAAATATATTTGTCAACCATTTTATGCCATCATAGTCCATAAGTTTTAAGAATTCTGAGTGAAAATTATCAGGGCCTACTGCTTTACCATCTTTGGTGCTTTTGATGGCATATTTTACTTCTTCGACTGTAAATGGTGGTCCAGATTCGCAATTGGTGTTTGTTGTAATACCAGTGTTACTTCGTATATCTTCAAAAGTTTTTTTCACGTATTTGATCCAAATATCTCTTTTATGCTCTATTTCCAGTACTATGTTTCCCTGATTATCTGTCAGGAATCCAGTGTTCTTGTGTTTATATAAGCCTGCCGCTTCTTTAATCTTTTTATGGAGGTTAAATGAATCATGTTTTTGTTGTAATGACTCTATCTCTGTACACTTCGAGCTAAACCAATTTTCTTTTGCTATTTTAATAGCCCTTTTTATTTCGTTATTTATGTTGTTGTAGTAATTCTTATTATCTTTAGCCTTTCTTCTGTCTTCCATCATACATAGAATCTCCTCCGTCATCCATTCCTTTTTATTTGTTCTTTCAGGTTTTAAGTATTTTTCTGTTATTTCTTGACTTACTTTGTGCAAATTTTCTAGTTCTACATCTGTGTTATCTGTTTCTGTACGGGCCCATGGTTTTTCTGTACGAGCCCACGTTTTTTCTTTTAGGCGTTTTTGTACCTTTTCCTTTACGGTTTTATTTTTCAGTTGGTTAATATCGTACTTCATAATTTTTGGTCTTTGAACTTTCTTTAAACTAAGTTTCATTTTGGCGATAAGTGGATTGTGGTCCGAATTTATGTCGGATCCCGGGTACGCTTTAACAGATGTTATAGAGTTTCTAAATCGTTTGTTAATAAGAATATAGTCTATTTGATTTCGTACTGTGTGATCTGGAGTATCCTGGGGAGATTTCCACGTATATAGTCGTCTTGGAGGAAGATCATAAAAGGTGTTTGTCACTACGAGCTGTTCTTCAGTTGCAAATTCAATCAAACGGTCTCCGCGTTCATTACGTTCCCCTAGACCAAAGGATCCCACTAAATTTCCACTTTGTCCTTTGCCAACTTTGGCATTAAAGTCTCCCATTATTAGTATTATTTCGTTTTTCCGAATCCTTTTGACAATATTAGTAAGGTCATTGTAAAATTCTTCTATGATTTCTTCTGGGGCGTCCGCTGTAGGAGCGTATACTTGAATAATGTTTGTTTTTATGGGAGTTGTGTTTAGCTGAACTAAGAGCATCCTTTCTGATACAGGTACAAAGTGACTGACACAATTGGCGATTTTATTATTCATAATTAGGCCCACTCCATTTATATGTTCGTTCTTAAGATTTCCTGAGTAAAATATTTTGTGATCTTTGATAACTCGGTATCCCGTATCTGTCCAGCGCATTTCGCTTATTCCCATAATATTAATCGAGAGTCTTTCCATTTCTTGAATGGCATTATAGATTTTTCCCGCCTCGTACATTGTTCTAACGTTCCATGTACCTATCTTTATGGCTGTTCGCAATACTCTTAGAGATCCATCATCTAGAATGTAGTTTGGTTCGTGAGGATTTCTCTTGATAACGACCTGGAAGGCCTCACGGTTTGAGCTAGATTTACCTTCCCTGCCGGATCTTGAATTCCGATTTTCATGATCAGTAGTCGGAATCTTAAAGTTTTTTATCACCATGATAATTGTACTAGAGATACTTACAAGAAGTCTTTAATGCAGTGGTTTCTCCTTGCCTTCTGCATCCTTATGCCGTTCACTAAAAGTCTTAGTTCCTCCGCCTTCGAAGCCGATTTCTCAAACTCCAGGACAAAAGAGTGCCCTAAGATCGCAGTATCACAGCCGCTTAACTCATGATGTGAGTGTCGCCTGTGAGTATCTGGAATTAAGCCTACAGGATTTTTACTTCCCACAGCCTTAATCCAGTAATGACATTACTGCTGCCTAATGTCATATCCTCAGTTGATCCGCGGGTACTTATTTGGCAATGCCTTATTCGTACCTGTCCTGCATATCTGCAGGAACTTTCCCTATCAGCCATATGGGACGTGCCGTGTCGAGGTTGAGGATATCCCCCGCCCAGTCTGTCTTCCGTGAAGTACAGAAGAGCCCCTACTCAGTTCGGAGCTCCTCCTCCACGAAAGCGGAGACCGGCCACGGTCTCCAAAATATCTAATATGTTGTAATTTGGTTTTCAAATTTTTAACAAACGGTACTGGGTGTGTTTTCCGAATATCCCCGCCAAATTGTATTTTCGCCTCGCTTGTTCCATGGATGATAACTTCTTTTCTCTCTACCCCTCTTAGTTCAATTTCTGCCATTTGTTTTTCATTTTGCTTTAATCTTCTTTCTACTTCCTTCCTGTCTTCTTGTAGCGCCATTTCAAATTTTTCTTCTAACTGTTCTAATTCCTTTTTCTGGACCGTCTTACTATCTTTCATTACATTTTCAAGTTTGCTTTCTAATTCCTCCAAATTATCTTTAATTCTCATTTCTTGTTCTTTCATATCATTTTTAATTTCATTAATCTCTTCTATTTGTTGTATCAGTTCTTTCTTTATCCCCTCAACACATCCTCTAATTTCCTGTTCATAGTTTTCCAGACGCTGCTCTATATTGCTCATTGTTTGTTTTGTTTCCCGTTGGTTTTCTTCCATTTTTAGTGATGTTTCTTGTTGATTTCTATCCATTTTATCCATTTTCTTTGATGTTTCATTTTGGTTTTTCTCTATTGTTTGTTTTGTTTCTTCCATTTTTTGTGACTGGAGTTGCATTAGTTGTAATATTTTATCTATTCCTGATAGTTCTTTTCTCTCCTCAACTATTGTCACATTTCCTTCATTATCCGATACTTCTTCCAAAATTGTTTCATCTTCTCTGTTATCCTCCTTCCTTTCCTGCATTTTACTTTGTCTCCTTGTGACAGACATGTTGTTACTTTTTGTTATTGTTTTTGTCCCCGCCAAATGTGAAATTTTACAACACTCTATATGTTTCAGAACACGACAATATTTCTCCCCAAATGTATTAAATTTTCACGACAAATATCAAATATGCAATCAGTAAAATTCAAATAATTCAAAATAAATATCAAATGTACGATTGGTAAAGAAAATAAAATCAAATAATTCAATAGCAGCAAATATCCACTAACTACGATCAATCAATAAATCAAATTTATATTCCCTGGAAAAATTGTCGAAATCCTTTCAAATTCAAATTCACTCAATGTTATATGTTTTTATCTCTGGATCACCTGTACTTATTCCAGATCTCTTTCCCTTCCTTCAAATGTAAAGCTGTGATATTTTCAAGCCCCACGTTGGGCGCCAGTTATTGTGATATTTAAAGTCTTGGTGCGCCAAGCAATAATTAGCTAATTAATTTTTTTGATTAATTAAAATTATTTAAATGATATGATTATGACTCTATCACAATTTTTAATTCTTTTATCTCAGGGTTAAATTCGTGCTTCAATATCTATGCTATTACATGTGAAAGGTAAGGTCCAGAGAATACCGGAATAATAAAAAACACATATGATCTAACACTATATATTGAAATAAAAATAATGAAATAATTCACACTCAAAAGTTTTCAATAAACAAATCTCATATAAGGATTCTCAAATTTTTGTTCTCCGTACGTGAACAATCAAAATTTATGGTACAAACAATATTAATTGAAATCTCAAAATTCCGAACTATTCTAACTCTCCTAATCAAAATATTTATATCCTTTCTAAATTACGTGTAAAAATTGTGTTATCAATAAAAGAAAAAAAAAAACTGCAGAAAACAAAATATCTTCTCTGATGATGAGTGGTCCAAATCCTTGTTCCTTGTAGACTATATTATCTCCTCTCAACCGCTCCCTATGTAATCAGCAATCTTACACAGATTGTTGCAAGTATATCATCCTTAATGATCTCCTTCAAAAGCACAAATCATTCAAATTATGATAGCCTTTCTCCTCTCGATAAACTGAATCTCTCGTTGGCCCGAGTGAAAAATGACTCTTGGAATATCTTCTCTTTACGATAAACTGAATCTCTCGTTGGCCTGAACAGTGACTCTTGGAATATAAGTAGAGAAATATGACTTACAATATTTTGCTGCTTCAGCTTCTGTCAGATACACTAACTCCACAAAAACTCACTAACATTCAACACTACTGCTTGCTACATTTCAGGAACCGCCAGAGAACAATCCCTGTTCCTCTTACAGATTTGGAAAACCAACTGCCGCTCTCTTCTCTCTCCTCAATCTCGCTAAACTTTTTCCTACATACTTATCCCACCTTTTTCAATCTCCGCCAATCAAAACTCGTCACAATTCCCCCATTTTTTCATTTCGATAACAAACAAATTTTTACCTATAATTATAAATTTCCTAAAACTTATTTACAAATAATATTTTTCTATAATTCTTAAAAACTAACAAAAATCTCTTTCTATAATCCCTTCTATTGTCTTTGGGATTTCACTTAAAATTATGCAGGTCACTCAAGTATAACAAAGAAATAATTTATGCAAAGCTTTACATTTTGTTTAGTACAGGTAATTCAAGACTTTAATAACTTTCCTTCTCCGAAATGTTTGTTGGATATTATCCTACTTATCTGAATTATTTTAATGTTTTTTGAACTTTGAAATATTTTAAACAAACCAATATTTTTCTCGATTTTACATATCATAACAATATATATATATATATATATATATATATATATATATATATATATATGTATATATATATATATATATATATATATATATATATATATATATATATATATATATACAAATAAAATTGTACCACCACCACAGCCTATGCGCTTTTATTAATTTAAACCTGAATATGTTCAGCTATCAATTGACAAGTTAATATGTGTAGAAGAAAAGAAAAGAGGCCAAAACGACGTATCCCAATCCCAAGGATTAGTGTGCGGTTTATTACTCTTTCAGCTTATTTGGGGCTTAAGCGGTGTTAGAGAAATGTCACTTCATTCACGGCGTTATTCATGTTCATCATCATTAAGTTTTAATTTTAAATTTCCCGTTTCCTTCTGGAAGAAATCTGTGTTTGATTATTGTATTAATGTCGTATAAAGTGATAGTAAGAAATTACATTTCAACTTAACGAAAACAAAACACTACAGTGGAATATCTGAATATTGAAAAAATATTTATAATCTCTCAGCGTCTCTAGTCCCGTTAGACATATCAAATTCACAAATTATTTTTTGTTATGGAGGGCTAATGTATTCATTTGTAATAATTTGTGGTGACAAAATATGACACAGTAGGTATTTTTGAATTTAGTAATTATTTGTAGATAAATTTTAATCACAGTATTACGAGTAGATTTGCATAGTATAAAAAAAAGATAGATCCTTAACAATTTTTTTCGTTCTATGTCTTTAATTTTTCACACGGCCCAATAACAATATCTGCCTTATACTGCCCACCTTAACATGCCGTTAAAAAAGAACATTTCCTATAATATTTCAACACTCTAGGGAACAAATTCATTGCAGGTGGAGATTATAATTCAAAATATCCGATGTGGGGCTCTAGACTAACAACACCAAGAGGCAGAGAATCAGCTAAAGCAATGTTAGAAAATAACCTGCAACAAATCTCTACTGGCAAACCAACTTATTGGCCGTCTGACTTAAACAAAATACCTGATGCCGTTGATTTCTGCATCACAAAAGACATCGATACCAAAAAATGTAAAGCTGAATTACGCTTCGATTTATCATCAGACCACTCACCGTTTATAAGAATCTTCGAAAAAATCTTAAACAAAGTACATCAACCAACTTTGCATAACATCAAGACTAACTGGTCCCAATTTAGAGAAAAACTAGACAGCCTGATCTCACTAAATCTGTCCTTGAAAAATGAACTCCAACTAGAATCAGCTGTAGATAACCTAACAAAAAGCATACAAATTGCTGCATAATATGCGACTCCCAGCTACGAACCATCTCCAAACAGAAATAATTTGTCTCCCACAATTAAACAAAAAATTTCAGAAAAACGACAATTACGTAAAAATTCGCAACAGTCAAGAACGGCAGAAAATAAGAAAAAACTTAACAAAGCACCAAAGGAATTAAAGGAATTATCCATGAAGAAGAAAACCATGGAATTCAAGAATATTTAGAAAATTTAACACCGACTGAAGCTACAAATTACTCACTCTGGAAAGCCACGAAAACACTCAACTGGCCACAACAGCATAATCCACCAATCAAAGATGAGGCAAACACCTGGGCTAGGAATGACACTCTGAGATAGCGCGTTCAAGCAAGCACCTTCAAAAAGTATTCACGTCTACAGTATCTACAGAGGAAGAAACACAACTAACCAGATTCCTAATAGCTCCGTTTCAAATTGATCTGCCCTACACGAAATTTACAGTCAACTAAGTAAAACAAACAATAAATGAAGTCAACACCAAAAAAGACCCTGAATTTGACCTAATCTCTGGCAAGATTACAAAAGAAGTCTCGGATAAGTGCATAAAACTAATAACCTTTATATTTAATGCAATCCTGCACCCAAACTACTTCCCTAGTTCATGGAAAGTGGCACAAATCATAATGATCCTTAAACCCGGAAAAAGACCGGAAAATGAATCTTCATACCGGTCTATAAGCCTTTAGCCCATGATTAGCAAAGAAACGATAAAAACGATAATAGACGAACATAAAATAATTCCAGAACATCAATTCGGATTTCGATACAAACACGGAACCATAGAACAAGTGCATAGGCTAGCCAACCAAATAAACAAGGATTTTAAAGCCAAAAGATACTGTTCTGCTGCTTTCCTTGACATATCTCAGGCTTTTGACAAGGTATGGCACATAGAACTACAAATAAAATTAAAGAAGCTCCCACCTTATCTTCACTTCCAGCTCTTAAAATCCTACATAGAAAATAGACACTTTCTGGTGAAGCACGGTACCGAGCACACTAAGATATATCCTATTTACTCAGGCATCCCACAGGGCAGCGTTTTCGGCCCAAATATATATCTTTTATACACAGCGGTCATACCAACATCTAGTACAACTACTGTTGCAACGTATGCAGATGACACTGCTATCCTGGCATCCCACACAGATCCATCAACAGCATCAAGAAATCTTCAATCAAACCTAAATAGAATTTAGAAATGGATGAAAGTATGGCGCATCAAATCTAATGTAACTAAGTCAATACATGTTACATTCACGCTACGTAGAGAAACATGCCCCTGTATATATTGACAATTGTCTAATTCCTCAATCCGAGGACGCTAAATATGTTGGCATGCACTTGGATTGCCTTCTAACTTGGAAAAAACATATTTTAAACAAACGAAAACAGCTTGGACTTAAATTGAGAAATATGTATTGGGTCATTGGACGCTCCATCCTCAAGCCCATATGGACTTATGTGATTCAGCTATGGGGCACTGCTAGTGTGTTCAATACAAACATCTTACAGAGATTCCAAAACAAGGTGCTGCGTGCCATAGTCAATGCGCCATACTATGTATCCAACGAGGTGATTCAACACGACATCCCCCTAGAATCCGTGAAAGAAGCCATACAACGTTTTAGTGCTAAATACTCTGAACGAGTGCTAGTGCATCCTAATGCGTTAGCTCGACAACTAAATGTGCGGAACGTCTTTGAAGTGCGTAGACTAAAACAGCAATTGCCGTCCGACTTGTCCGACTGAACATAATAAGTGTATATAAACTAATAAAATTTTAATTTTAGAATTGTAAAGAGGTTACTCACTGGAGTAACTCTCTATATGTCTGCATTTTTTACCATATGGTCATATCACTAACAACACCTATTGAAGCACGTTTCCAAAGAAAACTAAAATGATTCTTTTATTGACATATTAACCTCATACGATAGTATGCTCACTGACGGACCTTAAAGTCACAATGGGCAATAAAAAGTGCCCAAATGAAGCTCAGCAATGGAATGCCGCAAGGACCTGTTTTGGCATCCTGACATATTTAACAACACCACAACCAAAAATAATCTTTTAAAGTATTGAGCTGAAGATGATAACCTAGATGGAGCAGAAGGATTGCCAATGATAACAACAATACACAGTTACATAAGAGCAGTTGAATTTAACTTTATGAGAAGATATATTTAAATCACTAGAAAGAATGTATAATAAAAGATGAAATATAAAACATAATGAAAGTACAATGCTCAATTATACAAAAAGTTGGAAAACAGAGCCCTGAAGTGGTATGGGCATCTACAAAGGATGCCAAACCACAGCTAACCAAAAAGAATGTTCGATTCTGCAAAAAGACGGAGAGGAATAACTGCCTGATCAATTCCATATAATTCTTCATTTATGTTTCCTTCTTTGATATTTAGATTCAAAATACTGAGTGCACTTGTTGATTATATTACTTTTCCCTTGTATAAGTTTACCATTACCATCGTAATATCCCTAATTTTTTAATACTGAGTGCACTTGTTGATTATATTACTTTTCCCTTGTATAAGTTTACCATTACCATCGTAATATCCCTAATTTTTTGGTAATTACTTTTTGCTAGTTCTCGTATTATACTGTACTGTTTTTATGTCGGGTTTTTCTGCAGCTTCTTTTAAAGCTTCTTTCTTATTTTTTGACTTCTTTGTTTTTCTCTTTGTTTTTTCCTCTATTTTTTTTTCAGTTTTTTTTTTACTTTTTGTGGTATTTCTGCAGTAATTTTTCTTTGCTCATTTATATTTTGAAAAGTTTTGTACTAATCTATTTTGGGGTACTTTTTTTTAACCTATCATTTACACTGCTGCTTCCATGAATGTTTTCCTAAATCTGTTCCATGTTCCTTCTATAGTGTTCCAGCCAGTTTTTCTGTTCCATATTTCTTTTAATTTAGGTATTTATGTTTCACAGACATACGTCTTATTTAGTTTTTGCCCCCAAATATATATATATATATATATATATATATATATATATATATATATATATATATATGTATATATATATATGTATATATATATATATATATATATATATAAATATATATATATATATATATATATATATATATATCCGAATTTTTTATTGCTGTATATTATGCAAGTTATTATAGAATATTCATTGAGTCTTGTTAAAAGTTTCTGTAACACAAATTACTACTCGCTTCCTTTCATTTCGTTTATCCAGCTGTAGGTCTAGTACTTGAATCTTCTACTATTTCCCCATTGCTGTATAGTGTCGATCCTGGAGACCTGAAACTATTATTTTTTACAATCAAATCACAATCCAATATTGCTTCTTATTTGAATCAGTAGCTCCATTTTTGAAAAGCGTTTTAGATAATTTACTTTTATGGTATTAATTTTTGCTTGCCTTCAAAGAAAGAGGAGGTCATCTGAAATGGGACAAGCCAATTAGATGCTTACATGCTACCTAATTCATCGAACGAGCATTGGCATGTGGCATTAATTTCAATTTATTTTACCTAGTTTTACCTATATTTTACATAATATTTAATAAATTGGATATCAATCATTTCTTTTTACATGTAGTAAAACATTTGTTTATAAACATTTGGCAAACTCAAGCCATCTGCATCAAAATTTTATATCACTCTGGATATATTTGTCATTTTATTCTTTGTCGTAAAACAGCGTAAGCCTTTAAAATTACATCAGAGTTAAATATATTTAAGTTATATACACACATTTCGACGTTAACTCATCTTGACTTGATCTATTTTAAACACTGTAATGTTAAGTCGGGCAATAAACAATGTCTAAACAGGTTTTTAGGTACACAAACCTTTCATATCTCTCGCACTTCCAGCGACAATCACAGAGACGTTAATGTTTCTCATCACGCACAAATTTTCGTGCTCCAGTAATTACTTTTGACTCCGTCTCCACAAAATTAGAATTTTCATACTTAACACGTGCTACTAATTAATCAGAAAATATTCTCTAATAAACGTTAATTAGCATCTTTTAAGACATTGGCGCTATTCTTTTTATGATCACGCAACGACTCATTACTCTTGTTTATTGGAAACAGAAATACAAAGTGAATTCGTTGTATTGCAAACAAAAAGTAGAGAGGAGAGAATATTATCATTAAAACATATTCCATAGTTTAGGTACTTATATTTATTTTTTGTTAGTGGGTATTAATAAAATGGAGCGAGTAAAAACCGGAAAAAAGGAAGCTAAAACATAAAAAATTACCAAATAAAGAATATAAAAACCCAAATCCGCTAACTAAATAAAATAAAATTATTTATTATAGGAAAAAATTGCTCCATGCTCTTCAATTTAATCAAGGATGAAATTATCAAAACCGTTAACAAAGGAAGACGATACAGAATGGGAAACAAAGAATTAAAGATACTCTGTTACGCAGATGACGCAATATTGATAGCCCAAGATGAAGATAGTCTGCAAAAACTGGTCCACAGATTTAACATAAGAGCAAAAAAATTTCATATGATAATCTCATCTCAGAAAACTAAAACAATAGTAGTCAGCAAAGAACCAACCAAATTTAAAAAAGAAATTTATGGCATCAGTATTGAACAAGTACTGGAAATAAAATACCTAGGAATTATACTGTCAAGCTATGGAGACCTGGACAAAGTACAAAAAGCAAATAAACTGACAGGATGCCTTAATAACACTATATGGCGAAACAGACACATTAACACTAAGATGAAGCCAAGAATTTATAAAGCCAGTGTAAGACCAATAATGACATATGCCTCAGAAACAATACTCGACACAGCCACAACCCAAAGGCTACTGCAAACTGCAGAGATGAGAGATGAGAGTACTGAGAAGAATTAGAGGAAACACGCTAAGAGATCGAAAGAGAAGTGAATACATTAGAAGAAAATATAACGTACAGTGTATAAAATATAAGACACAAAATAAAAAAAAAGAATGGAATAACCACGTAGGCAGAGTGGAGGAGACCCGTGTATTCAAAATAGCAAGAGATAAATCACTAATCGACAAAAGAAGTATCGGACGACTGCGCAAAAGATGAAGTGAGAGTATTAATTCATCAATGAACAAGCAGAATTGCATAAAAAGAGGAGGAAGAAGAAGAAGAAGGAAAAAAAAAATCGACATGTTCAGTAGAACACATGTGCATATTTTTACTTCGTGGACCAAACAAGAGATTTGCAAAAGTAAAACTAAATAATGTAGTGAAGATATAAAACAAGAACATCAAAAGAATACGCAAAAGGCCATTAAATATAATAAACAGGCATATTTATGCTTCAGAGACCTAAAAAAAACTTTCGATCGCATCGAAATTGGAGATGTCTTAAATCTATTGTAAAAGGGAAATATATCAACCAATACTGCATAAACCATCGAGAACTTTTGCTCATATAATCGAATTCAGGCAAAGATAAATGTAAAGGTAACACACCACGTACCAGTATAAAGCGGAGTCAGATAAGGTGATTCGTTACGCCCACTGCTATTTAATATAATAATGGACAAAATTATATAAGCTGTACGCCAAAGTCATGGTTACTGAATGAGGAGTAGAGAGGTCCATATAATATACTGTATAGTCGATGCTGTACTAGTTGCCGAGACTGAAGATGATCTCTTAAGATTAACGCCCTTTTTTTATATAACAAGCAAAAAATGGAATACGAAAATCTCAGAAAAATAAACCAAATATATGACAATATCAAAATAAGCATTACGATGTAAAATCAAAATGGACGAAAAAAAACAGGATAGGAATGTAGTTTAAATATTGGGAATATAAACAACTAGTTAGGGAGATATTGAAGAAGTTCGAAAACAATAGTCGAGCTATTTACCCCTAAAAAGACGCTTAGAAACAAAACATACCGACTAAATTTTTTTTGCATTTCTACCGCAGCAAACAGATTTCTAAGCGTCGCGCGCCGCGGATTTTGATACTGGTTGAAGTAAAACAGAGTTTGAAGTTAGCCCTTAAACATAGTGAGTCCGGCAGTTTTGAGAAATATTTCTTCTAGAGGTAGTTTTTACAATATTGATAGAGTCATAGATTTCTATTCGTAGGCAAATTTTATTAATGTCGTCATCGAGATTCGAGACGGACTTCTCATAATTTGCTTTTTTAAAATTAAATCTCCTTTTAAATGACGTTTCTTGTAATGTTATTTGAGAGATTGCGTTTTCGACATTCTTTTTACACTGAGCTCTGTATGAGGAAGTAGACTTTGGTTGGTAAGCAGCTAGCTTTGGGTGTATGAGCTATGAGCATGACTCTCCCTGGGCGACTGCGTGTGCATGAACCCTGTCACCATAATCACCTAAATTCACCTAAATCCGACACTCTGAGTCATTATTAATGGAAAACTTCTTTAGAAAATTTACTACCTTCCTCCCATAAAATAAGTAGAAATGAGTGGTTTGTGTTTAGTGCGAGAAATTGATACAAAAAATTTCTGTCTGACAATGTTAGAATAGTTGGTCCTAAAAAAGGCCGATTTGACAAAACCATGTTAAACTGGTTATTAGCCGATTAATTAGTTAATCATTACCTAAGGTACGCCAGATTGCGGTGGTCTGATTGATACTGCAATTTAATTATTTCTGTTTTCTTCCTCTAAAATATTTCATCTTGTACTTATAAATATATACTTTTACATATAATAAAAGTTAAAAAAAGTCTTAAAAAATTATGATTTTTATTCTAAATTTAAAGTACACAAAAATTATATATATATATATATATATATATATATATATATATATATATATATATATATATATATATATACATATATATAATATATATATATATATAATTATATATATATATATATATATATATATATATATATATATCTACGGCATAAAGTGAACTCCGCCCATGTTAAAATTCAGGTTCAAAAGAGCTCCGTGGTCAAGTGGACACCGATATACGGAGCTCACTTGACTATTCCATAATATTGACTCTGTCGATTCGTTAACATGTATAGTTTCATAATTTTTAAAAATTTTGTGGAGCTCATAAGTAGCCCTGTATCATGAATGTATATCGCTTAGTTCACGTGTATATATTATAGGGGTCGTTCAGATCTTTTTCACTGTATATTGGAACCATAAGTATATCGGTCTAAGTAAGCTCCGATAGTTTGGCAACTAGGCGATTAAGATGTATATTTCCAGCGTATGTTCTAAACGGTTCATTCGGACTCCTTATTTTTGTTATCATTCATACGCATTGCAGTATGTAATAGATATGTATACTACCAAATACCTGTTTTTGGTAGGTACGTGCTTTTCTAAAAATAGCTTTATGGATTCAAAAGGATTTCATTACCGAATTGGATGTATTTTTTCTAATGCGGAAATTTCCTAATTTCCTAATGTATTTTGTTAACGTCAGTATGTCTTTATACGTTTCGTTTAAGAATCCGATTAATAAAAACTTTTATTTCATCCATTCTTTTACGATATCTTGTATACAGCTTCTTTATTATTTTATTTCTGGTTTTGTCTGTGTACTATATATAATTCTAGATAGTATCTTAGAATAAATATTTAAGTGCTAAGATAGATATTTTTGTGTAAAAATTGGTAGTAATGCGCAAAAAAGGGAGGAATGCGTAATTTATCTAACAAGAATATACCACTTCACTAATATTACATATATGTGAATGTTTTATCTTCTATTTAGGGGTAATAGGTAATCAATATAAGTGGAGTTAGAGTCAAAGTTGCAATGATTTTTAAAAGCAATAGCTTACTGATTGTATTTTATATGTTCAGTTCAAATAATTAAACCTTGTCACTTCAGAAAAGAGCGATTTGAAGGGCAAAGTCATCTAAGAAGGTGGGATGAATCTTGTACCACCCCACATTCACACAGGTTAACCGGTGTTTGCAGGCAAGAGCCGTCCTGGAAGATTTTAGGAAGATACCTACCATAAAGAAATTCCTCTCGAGAGTTCAGATGGCGAGGAGCTTATTCTTTTGCGGATGTTGCGAATCTAGACTTGGCTTCTTTCGTTCTCTAGCTACTTATCTTTGGATATTAGGTGAATTGATAGCTACGATATTCTAGAGCTTATGTATGGATGTGAGTCTTAATATCCGCTGAATTTGGCTGACTAATTTATAGCAAAATCTACGTATTAAGTATGTGTTGGTGTCATCCATACTGGCAAGGTATATTCGGTAGCAAAAGCGTAGAGTGCAAGCGTCTATGTCTACGTCTACGTTTTAAGGGTTGAAGGATGTGCTTCCCATTTTTAGCTGAAAAGTTTGCGAAGAATATTATTTTACTGGTTGTAGTTTGCAATTTAGTTTTAAACAAATTTATGTGAATGACAAGGTGTGATACAAATTATCTTCAAGGTATTTATAGCAAGTCCAGAGTTTAAGAATTTCATAACACTATTGGATGTTCAGATTTGTGAAAGCGTCTCTGTTAGGGACATTGAAGGAGCACACCTGACTCTTTCCGGGGTTTGGCTTAAAATGGATTCATAGTCTATTTTTATTGTACTTTGATAAAATAAAGGCAGATATCGAGCACAGTTTTATTAATTAAATTTTGCCCAAGTACTTTAGCTCCCTAGAGAATCTTCAGGGGCATCTAAAATAAGCCAAGAAACGTTTTTTTAAATAAAGAAATTGATTAACCTTGATAAAAACTCGTTTGTGATTAACGTTTTAGACTTACTTTGTCAATTTTGGGCTATCCAACAATAATTGCAGAATGTCATAAACACAAAATTAAACATAAAGTTGAACACAACACTACACTAGACAAGGACAAACAGTTTAAAATTATTTAAAAAAGTCGGAGCTACTCTGGTCGGCAACAGGACTACATAGTAGTGTCAGTTGGACCTTTGGTCAATGCTTAGTTACATAGAATTTTAAAATGTGCAGATCACATTTACATGATTGTGGCTGCCCATCCGAGGTGTCATATAGCACATGTCACGTTAACATTTCCGTTAATACCGGGAGCTATTCTCTCTCCTGTTGTCGACCAGAATGTATCTTCGACTTTTTAAAATAATTTTAAACTGTTTGTCAATGTCTAGTGTAGTGTTATGTTCAACTTTATGTTTAATTTTATGTTTATGATATTCTGCAATTATTGTTGGATATCCCAAAATTGACGTCCAAATTTCGTCTAGACGAAAGTCTAAAATGTTAATCACAAAAAACTTTTATTATCCAATAACTTCGAGTCTTTATCGAGGTTAATCAATTTCTTCCTTTAAAAAAACGTTTCTTGTCTTATTTCAGATACCCCTGAAGATGCTCTAGGGAGCGAAAGTACTTGGGCAAGATTTAATTAATAAAACTGTGCTCGATATCTGCCTTTATTTTATCAAAGTTCATTTATTCGAGAATTCAACCTTGTATCTATTTTTTTTATTGTGTTTAAGATATGATTTAGATTTTTTTCCACTTCAGCAACAAAAGTTTTTGGTTCTGCAACAGGAGATGTATCGTCTACGTAATAAAAGTCCTAATATTTACTGGTATGGGTTGTGTAAATGTTTTAT
Organism: Diabrotica undecimpunctata; assembly: GCF_040954645.1. Classification (NCBI taxonomy): domain Eukaryota; kingdom Metazoa; phylum Arthropoda; class Insecta; order Coleoptera; family Chrysomelidae; genus Diabrotica; species Diabrotica undecimpunctata. The sequence continues at coordinate 97,084,300 of NC_092804.1, read as the reverse complement.
TATCGGTAAAATTATATTAAGAATTATGTGCAGAAGTATTTTATATAGCTGACAAAATAAATATATTGACCGATAGCTTTTGTGGTCGTTGGAGTTTTTGCTAGGTTTAAGCCAGGTAACAACTTTGTCTTTGCTTTACTTGTCTGCAGACTTTGGATATCAGTAATTGTTGTGTTTTTGGTACAAATTTTATAATGAGCTTTTTGCTCGGACCCTCAGTCAGGAACCGTAATATTGTTCATTATATACGTAGATAGTGAATCCAAGCTCAACATAGTTGAAAGGTTCCCTCAGCTGACTGATTTTGTCCTCTCTCATTTAAGTTTTTCTTTACTTCTTTGCCGGCAGAGATAGCACTTTTATTGACATTAGGTTTGGCCCTCTAGGTATATGTTTCCTGCACTAGAAATACGTCACATTAGATAAGCGCACATGTCTGATAAAGTTAGGTAAAGTAAAGTGTCTTTATCTCTAGATATGCCCTTAATATTTATAGACATTATTAGAATAGTTGGTCCTAAAAAGGACCGATTTGACAAAAATCATATTGAACGGGTGATTAGCCGATTAATTAATTATTCATTACCCAGGGTACGTCCGATTGCGGTGGTCTTATTAGTACTTAAATTTTCGTAAAGGCTTCTCTTTTGAATCCCATAAGAAATGGCTAATCTTTAACTTTTCATTAAAAATTTAAATTTTACATACTGTTACTTTTCGACGATATTTCGAATCAGATATGTATAGTAATCACCGAACCTAATATAGAGTCTCTTTGTGAAAAGTAAGTGAGTTTATGATATCGGTGACAACTCATATATGGATAATAAGGACATAAACCACAGACCACGTAGGTGATCTGTGACATAAACGGGTAAAATAAGTGTACAAAATTTCAAATAAATATATCGGCGCTATTGTTCAGGAGATGGGTTTATCCCAGAGATCAAAGGTTACATGTATATTAAAGGTTCTGTTTACGTATTTTCATTACTAAAAAAGTATATTTAAAATAAAAGCCTTAAGATATTTTTAGATTCTATGGAAATTAGAATTTAGGGAAATCAGCAAATTAAAAAATACAGCCATAATTCTGAATGACCAACTTGAGACAAACAGTTGTTTCCTCTTCAACTTATTCAGTTACAGGCTGTAACATGTAAACGCATAACTGTTTTATTGTCAGATAAAATAAATTTCCATCAAGTAACGGTCGAATCCATCACTTACTTAAAGAGTAGGAGAAGACATGCTTATGCTTTAGAGTACGGGTACTTTATTACAAAGTACCCTTTGCTTTTGGAAATTAGTTTCTCACTTTCTCAGCGATGGATCTCCCTTTCCTCATCAATAATGTTCTCGCTCGATACTGTCTGAATATCTTATTCTACGATATTTAGATTTCACTATATGCTCTACATTTCTTGGCAATACTTCTGATGGCTTTTCTAGTAATGCTGATCTAATTAATACCTGAGTTTTACTTACATTGTTTTGTCAGCGTTTTAGTCACGTATCCAGTCAATAGACTTGATTTAATCACTATTTTATATATCCTGATTTTAGGGATTCGTATTAGACTTCTGGATTTAAAAGTGTTATGAGGGTTATATATACATCAGTTAGTTACCTGAATATTCCATTTTATATCTTATGTGACAACGTACCCGATAATGATACCCAAAATGCTGCAATCTTTCAAAATTATATGGGTTTATTGTTACTTTATGCCCTACTCTACATCCCTTCTTTTGTATGTTAAAGAACATTTATTTGGTTTTCTGATTACTGACTATTAGACCGTTTTTTGCTGCTTGTAGCATTATTCTATAGCATTCTAATATTTAATCTATGGATTAAACCGGATAACAAATAGATATTCTTCACTTTCTCAGAGAAATAATATTCTAACATAAAAAATCCTATTAAATTTCCAAAACCTTCCTTGAATATTATATTCACTTATGAGGGGCAGAAGCAATATCAGTACTATAATAAGGCGTATAGTCCTGGACTGGCTAATCGTTGGATAATAGGAAGCATGAGTGTAGCAGTTTTAATGTTTTCCTGACTGCTACCTGGGATCGGGGAGCAGAGATATCAGTACCAAGTTAATGCATATAGGAATTGTTGCTTGAACTTTATTATTATTAAATAGCACTATATTTCCTAGTAAAATCGTGATGACTTTATAGTAAGACAAATTTTCGAACGTTGGTTATGGAAACGTTAAGGACATACCACCGAGTTCCCTATGTCGATATCCCGCAAAATAGTTGTAATAATGATAACCGAACCAAAAAAACAGAGATTAAAATAGGCGCCAAGAAACTGTGTTATAAAACAGTCGAATAAATACAGATTCTCGATTTAAATATTCAAAAAATTAATGAACAGCTTACTAAAATAGAAATAACGCATATTTAAGATGCAATCCATTAAGGACCAAGGTACAAATCACTCCTAACATTATGCTAATGATATTGATCTCATAAGAAACTCTCTCCCATCCGCAAACGACATCTTTAACAAAGTGAAGAGAGTACAAAAAATGTTTCACTTAAAATCAACAAAATGAAAACCAAATACAAGCGAATCAAGAGAAGAGAGCAATTCAATACATCTAGATAAAATTATAAAGTCAACAACTACAATTTCGAAAGTATGGAATACTTTAAATATCTTATATCAACAATCACGGTTAATAATAATGTCACTAAAGAAATACAGAGAATAATTCTTCTAAAAATTTTTAACCTCATTATTATATCACTACAAATCCGTTTAGAATAAGAACATATACTGAATAATGAAAGCTCTTATAACGATATTGTTCAGGAAAATAAATCGCTTAAGGTAGATCGGACACATGCATAGACGCCAAGATATCAAACTTGTAAAACTGGTATGGAAGAAACTTAGCACACAAGAAAGCCACTTGGGTGTATCAGTATATGATGGAGAGAAAACATCCAATCATATCTTAGAAAATTAACATTTCATTGAAGATTCGTGGAAAATCGATCAACTTGGAAAAAAGTTGTAGTTAGCGAAGACCCACCCAATGTTGTAGCGGTACGTAATGATGAAAATAAAGAAAAAAGAGAAACAGTGACAAAAACCAACAAAAATGGACTAATGGAGCACAGCTGCTTTAAAATCTTGATAAGAAATACAATAGATGATTGATGGCTTCGAGAACCTTGAGATTTAAGAAAGGCACTCTGTCGAAACAGCTGTAGTGATAAGATACAATTAATTTGGTGTAAGTTTTGAAAACAAAGTTTTTAGTATTTTGTTGTTAAATAAAATGGAATTAACATACGACATTATATACGCTATAATAACTAGACAACTTGTATGATACGGACATATAAGGAGAAAGTTTCATGAAACAATAAACTACACAATATTCGTTATAAGTGAAATCGATATGAATAAAGAAAATGAGGAAAACTATGGCAAAAGGTAAAAAAAAGTAGTGATTAAAAAATGAGAGAGGACAACATGTGCTTAATTAGGAACAAATTGAGATAAATAATCAGAAGACGACAAAGAACATTTTAAATTGATAAATCTATACAATTTTTAACAATGCATATTTATAGGTCATTTTCAGAGCCAACGTGCTAATTGTATGTAAAATGAAACTTTTTAAGGTTTTTAATGTTTGTATGAAAGATGAAACCGTATGACACATAACCGTGAAATTTATATACCAACCTATAAATCTCTTTTAAAAGAATACTGACACCTACACATTATTACAATACTACATATCATAATACTAAGAAGTTTGTTATTTTAATCTAAGAATAGGCTTTATAATTTACGAGAGATTTAATTTAATGTATTTAAAATATTGCAGGATCCGGTATCGTAATAAGAAACAAAATTTCACTACAAGGCATGGAAGCGTGTTAAATTTGACTTTAGATATTCTTTTACATTTTTTAGATATAACATTTCTTCAACACTGAAGTTAGTCCAATCTCTGATATTTCTCTGCCAGATTTTGTCTTTCTTCCCAAGACTTTTCTTCCCTCTACTCTTCCTTGTATGATGAAGCGTAGAAGAGAGTATTTATCGTTTCGAACTATGTGGCCCAGATCGACAATTCGTCTTAACGCTTCTTCGTTTGAGACTTTTACAGTCCAATATAGCCACATTTCGAATGCCTTTAATTTTTTTAAAGATTTGTATACTCAATTTCTTATTTGTAAACATTGACTTTTATCTGTTTAGTTTAATCCTATCTTTTTGCTTTATTTGTTAATGATTTCTATAAGAATTTGTAAATCGTCTATATTTTCTGTCATAATTGGGGTTTAGTCTGCAAATTTTATGTTATTAATTTAGACTTCGGCAAATATGCATATTGCATATTTTGCATATTGTGCATATTTTATGCAAATATTTCATATTTTGGCATATTTGTATAAAAGTTTGCATAAAGTGCATAATACTCTGAGATAGCGCG